>NW_020956016.1:230891-278616 GCF_003031625.1 Empidonax traillii
TGTATAAGGAAAGAAAGAAAGGATAAAAGTAGAAAGAAATATATATATAATCACCACCTACTGGATCCAGTAATGAAACTTGTTAGTTGCAACTTCAACATCTGTTGGTTGAAGCGATGGTCTTGATCTACTGGGGCTGGGGGAAGCCCAGCCCAGCCCTGCCCAGTCCGAAAACTCAAAGATTTTATGAGTTATATACACTTAACCTCAGGTGGAAATGCCTAGTACCTCCTCTATGATGGGGAGTTTTAGAATGGATGATATCCATCATCTGAGATGAACAGCCTAGGTGTGAAATGTCCCAGGATTTGCTTCTTATCAGCCTCTTCCCTTGTCTCGTTTGTTACCTTAAGAAATCTTAGACTTGCCCAGAAAAAAATAAACTTCTCTTTCTCTATAAAATTCCAAGGCTATACTGGAATAATTTAAGTAATTTTTTTTTTTAAATATCATTAATTCTGTTTCCTTATTTTCTAAACACAATTTTAAATCCTACCAGCTTGACTTGTGGTATTTTAAAATCTCGTAGTTATAATTTAGCATTTCATAGACTGCAAGTCTTAAAGGAATTGCAGCTACCCACAGTTCATCAGAAGTTGAGTTTTAGGATACCTGCTATTCATTCAGTCAAAGTCACTGTGATAATTTGTGCTTTCCTCTTTTATTATTCTTGGAACTTAATTCCAGAGGGCTATAGGCAGTCTAAACTTATGAGTTACTATGAAAAATCAGGTCCACTTCATCTTAGGCATCCAAAGTCAGTGAACAATTTTGGCTATACTTTGATACTTTGGAGTTTTGATTGTTTTAATTTTTGTAGATCTTAGAAGTAGTTATGTACTAAATGTAGATTTTAGAGTAGCAGCATATTATCCCTTTACCCTTTAACACACCAACCACACATAGCAAACCCTGTTACCCATTCCCATATCATTCCCCTAAATTCCACTGGCCTGTTTAGTCTCATTTTCAAGGTAGAATTGTAGAGAACACCCTAAAACCTACGCAAGAAGATATAGCCATAGACGCAACAACCTTCAGGCTAGAACTCTGGAAGGCCTCCAAGAACATTACGTGCTCTGAGGGAGATGAAGATGAAGAAGAGGTGGTCCCAAAACACCCCCAGACCCAATTCCCGAGAGGCGTGGCGGGGGCAGAACCTGGGTGGTGGTCGGATGGGGATTGGGTAAAAATCATTATAAAAACTGTGAACACCGGTATTCAAGAGAGCGCGTTGGGGGTATTCCAGAAAGCCTAGGGGCTCATTAAAGCCTTTGTATCCTTATCTTATCTCCTACCTAATTTGGCTTGGACTCTTTTTTTCCCCACAGCCATTTAGGCAACACTTCATTTCCACCTAAAATATAGAATGAATGGAAACTGAAGTCCATATATAGTGGCTGAATAGTCATAAAAAGGTCTATGTTGGCCAATACTCCAGTTCTTTGTCCCACTTCTTGAGATAATGAAACATCCATAGTTGAACTTGAATCTCCATCAGTAGTCCTCCATTTGAAGTGTTTGATGTGAAATGAAGAATTTCAAAGAACATCATAAAATGCACTTATTGTGCAACCGGAACATCAGTTTAACTCACTTCCAGCAAGAAAAAGTGACACCACTGTCTCATCTCATGAGAGTAAAGACAAAGTAGTGGTTGTTTCTGAAGTGCTCAGAGCAGAGTGTGATAAATAAAGTGCAAGGTTACATGTTGAAATGGGAAGAAAATAATAGTGAATTATTTGGGCACAATCTATTCTATCTAATAGATGAGGGAAGGGTATATTGAAAGAACAGTTTATGATCTGATATTGCAAGGCCATTAAAAGGTGCCTTCACAGAGGGGCATGTTAAGTTTGCATGGATATTTTTAATTCTGACCTGTTCTAAATGTTGTCATCTTTGATGATCCTTAGGCAATAACCATATACATGTCTGTTTCTAAAAGAAAAAGTATCTACTTCATATTACACAAAGATACATAGATGCCATTTATTTCTTATTACGTATCATTGTGACTTTCTAATTCCCTAATTTGTTGAAACTCTAAACATCTAAATTTGAATTATCCTTAACACATACATACTCCAATTACCCAAACATACCTGACATATGTACTACATACCCAACTCATTGTGGAATTAGCGTACAAACAAGCTCAAGTAGATATAGGAAATTAGACATCCAACTGAGCAACTTTCCCTGATGCTTGCTTTTTCTAACCATCTGGTCTACAACACAATATTATTGTCATGTACGCTTTTTCTGCCTTATGACTTCCACTTTTATTTACAGATTAAAATATGGGTTTAAATAAATGACTTGATAAAGATCAGTTGAAAATCTGTGGCACTGCCAGGCACCACATCTGCATTTACAAATCCCTGGTTGGTGCTTTTGGTCACAGTAAAATCCTTCCTTCCATTTATTATTACTCAGTAGAATTCAGTTCTTACAATATTACCCCTATAAAATTTTGTTGAGTCTTGTGAATTTTTTAAATTTATACAGCAAGAGAAATGCTTATTTCCAATACCAATATTCAGTGAAATTAAACCTTGATTCCTGTCTTGCTTTCAGCAGGATCCAATCTCCAGCTCAGCTGTATTCACTTCAATTATCACTTGCATGGACTTTACTTCCTACAGCATTTTAAATGGCCTAAATTTTACTTCAAATTTCCATTCTTTTTACATCACCACCTGTGAGAAAAGGAACGTTCTCCATGTTCTTGTTTTTATTTGGGAGCTTGTTCCAGCACAAAGCTAAGTCTTCTTAAACATTCAGTTGGTTCCCAGCTTTATTGATGGATACCTTATACTTTGGGTAGCTGTGAATAAAATCTTTATCAATCACTCTGATCGCTAAATTTTTTACATATCAGTGAACTGATTATTCTAGCAAGAGTTTTTTCATTCTAAAAGTTTTTTCATTCATTCAACAGTTTTTCATTCATACGATGCCCTGTGAAATTTTCACCAACACAACATCCAGCAAAACAGAGTATCACAGTGTAGGAGACGTTAGGCTGGGGCCATCTACTGGCTGTGTCGCTGAGCTTTTATTGATAGATTTAGAAAGCACTTTACATATGAAATTCTACTGTAATTATAAAAATAACAGCATATATTAATACATTAATCACCTAAGTATGTGATGTTTCTTGTGTAATATTTGTTTTTAAGTTTAAATATTCCATGAATTTAATATGGCCAACTATAAAAATTATTTATTTTTTGTGCTTTCATAAACAAAATAAAAATAAACATAAAGGGGAGGGGGCCTAAAAATGCTCTTACTTCCCAATAATATTAAAAAGAAAACAAGGAATAAAGTAATATTAGTGCCAAGATTTAAACAATTTAGTTTAGACAACTTTTGTATTACTGCTGTGATGAAGAGGGTAAATAATTCTTATTGCTTTGTGAGATTTTACCCTGAATTTTTATGTGTTGTTCTAAAATAACTAAGATGAAATATGTAATTTTCTTGGGATAAAGGATCTGTCAATTTTATGGTGTTCTTCAAAGGTTTTTATTAAAAATAAATTCAGACCCCAAAAAAGTTGCAGATGAACAGAAAAATAAAGCCTTTAAAACCACAAGTTCTATAAATGAGCTACTATGAAATAAGAATAATCCAGACAAATTAGTTTGGAGACCAAAAGTATATTTATATAATGATGGTGTTAAGTACGTATTTACTCATTTATTATATGATAATATTGATAATTATTTATGTTGTAATTTAGTCTTATTTCTTATTTTAACTGTCTTCAGGAACAGGAAAGAGCATTTTTTTTTACAGATTTTACAAGTTTAAGTGAGATCCTTTGTACTAATAAATTACTATACATATACATTTACGTATATGTATGTATGCACACAGACACTAAAATATATACATATTATCTAATTATTCTAATGTCTATACATACATATATGAGCACATGTATATACAAATGTGCAATATATGTATATTCATCTATATCACTTTATCAGCCCACGTGACTGCCACAGCAACTTCAAGAAAGCAAAGCATTAGTATAGTCCAGGTACCATGTTCTGAACCACTGATAGAAAGAGAAAAATTAAAATAGAAGAAATACTTATTATTTACCAGCAATGCCTGTTTGTTTTTTTCACCTAATCCTAAGGGTGTTTCGTTCAGGAGCTAAAAATGACAGCAAGAAGGAATGCTGCCAGCCAGAGCAAGTCAAGTAAACCTGCTGGGGGCCAATACCACAGTAGTGAACTGCCCAGCAGAAGAGAGCTGCATCTCACTGCTGTGCATCACTAACACACATACATGGGCAAGGAAAGAAAATTAACACCTTAGTCTCCAACTGTTTGTCATGGAATGTAATGTAGTGATTGTGCACTGGTTGGAAGGTATTTGCTAAGGTCAGAGCCTACTCTGTCTTCCCAAAGCACATTTGCAAGAAAATATCTCTTCTCTATTTTAACCACTGAAGTCAGAATCCTCTGAAGGCATTCCGAAGAAAATCAGAATATGACTGCTGCCAAAAACGGTAACAGTTTGCAAGTTTGGTGATACAGTTTGATCAGGGTAATTTCAAGATTTAACATACCTTTCTGTCAGTTTCTACTACAAAACTCCCAAAATTCTTGCTCAGACAAACATTAATGCATAATGATCTCATTTTTATGTCTAAGTGGTTCATGTCAAACACTCTGAAAATTTTGATTCTCGGGATTATCAGCAGCCTAATGTAGCCTGTCGCAGTTTCAGGCTTATCACTATCCTGAAGTACTACAAACAACATGCCTAGTAACAGGAATTTGTCTAGTCTGAAGAACTCATGTCCTTGAAGTTCTTACTGTAGGTACACATGTAAACATACATTTGAAAGCTCACTATAACATAAGCTTTCAACTGTTGCCAAATATTGTCTCTTTCAAAGTGCAAATTTAAATCTTACATTCTATTAGTACAGCTATCCAAATAGATTATTCTTTTTAGTTAAATTATATGTTTTCTTGTCTTTGACCTCATTTTTTAATGCCACAGCAAGACTGCAGCAGGTGCATTTAATGTGACCACAGGAATCAAAGCCAGCAAAGGCCTAAGCAGCTCATTTATTCTGCTCCTTGATACCACACTATTCCTCCCTGGAGTGAAGTAAAGCTCAGATGAAGGCCTTTCACCAGATCTACCAGAAGACTGTTCGACCCTCCATCAAGTCTCTGAAAGAAAAACCCTTCTGCCCTTCAGCCTTAAATTCAGCCCTCTGCAAACAACCTTCTTCCCCCTTGGATTTTACATTTTAACATATACAGACTGTTGCCTTTTCAGACAGATGCACTCCACACTCCAACTAATTCTGTTCCTCTTCAGAGTCCATCCTGGGCTTCATTGCCAAGTCCAGGCTTCCACTTTCCGGTCATTCCAAGCCTCTGCAATGCTGGTACGTCCTTCCTTCCTCCAGCAGCCTTCTCTCTCCAGAACCCACATGAAGACGTGCTTAGAGAAGGCCTTCGTATCACGCACGCACAAAACAGCCACGTTTCGCCTATTAATCTCCCAGGACGCGTAGGACGCGGCAGCTCTCACGACCACCCACCTCCAAGGTGAATGACACTCCATCCACTCCCAGCCTCTGGCACCGGGACGAATTCGCGGGCCTAAGCGAGCGGCCGGGCAGCGCTGATTGGCTGTGACGAGCGAGAGGGGCGGAGCCGGGAGGGTCACCGCGCTGATTGGCTGCGGCGCCGCGGGCGGAGGGCGGGTTGGGGTCGGCGGCCGTTGGCGCGCAGTTTGAAGATGGCAGCGGCGGCGGCCGCGGCCGGCGGGTCCTGCGGCTGCTCGGCTTTGCTGGCTCCGCCGGAGGCCGTGGCCGCCGACTGGATGCTGGAGTTCGCCTGTTCCTGCCTGTGCCAGCACTTCGGGGACAGAATCGGGGCGGAGTTCTGGCGGTGGAGCGACGTGGCGCAGGGTGAGTGGCGGTAGGGGATCGGGGGTGTTCCGCCGGCGCTCGGGGCTCTCGCAGTGCCGCCCCTGGGCCGCTGTGTCCTGCCTCCGGCAGCGCTGAGGAGGGGGGTGTTCGGCTCTTTCGAAGCCTTCAGGAGGTTCCCGGAGCACCGGGTAAGCTGCTGAGGCCGTTTGGTGGTGTCGGCAGCTCTCGCACACGGTGGCAGTGAAGCAGTGCAGGCAGAGTTTTTGTTTGCTTGTTTAATGTGCCGGTGTTCGAGCTCGATTGTTGGCGAGATAACCGCAGCTCCTGTGAGTTAATATTGTGGTTGAATGAAACTGAATCTTTCCAAGAAAATAGAGTGATTACTGAGGGCTCGGTGTTTAGGACTTTCAGACGTTGAGGTGAAGTCATTGCTATTAATCTGTCATCTTCATTCACCTTACCTGTACAACACGACTGCCTGTGTACCAATAGCAGCTGCTGAAACTGAGGCCTCGGATGCTGAGGGGGGAAAGGCTATCGAGAAGCTGAAGAGGATTTAGTGAAGAGATGCAAACGTGGTAAAAAGCAACGAGAGTAGCATTAAACACACCAAGTTCCACGAGTTTACTTCGGGGTTATGATAGAAGAAAAGAAGTATTTCAAGGAATGATACCCTGGCAGACAGAGGTGAAGTCTGGTAACTGTATTTTGAATGGAAAAACATATATTTAAAATGAGAAATCCACTTAAAAGTGAGAGTAGTTAACAGCTGGAAGCAAATGTCTAGGTCTCAGATAAATTTGATGGATTTATGGTTTTTTGTTTGTTTGTTGTGTTTTTGTGTGTGTGTGTGTTAGAAATAGTTTTCCTGAAGAGGTTTGGGGATATTTTGTCTGTATGAGTGTGTTCTTCACTAAAGTGAATGTGATAGTATGATTTGTTTAAAATCCTGGAAGGCATGGAGTACAATGGCATGCAGAATGATTAGTAAGGAGGTGATATGAGATATTGTAAGAGGTAAGAAATCTAAAGATAATTAAGTACATTGAATGGAGAGCTGCTAGATTAAATTATTCATGGTGCTTTTCTATGTTTAGCCTTGGGACTGTAACTCAGTGGGAGAATTGCACTGAAATTTCCTGAAGGTGGGAAGCAGAGGAATTGTACTGAAGTTTCATGAAGGTGAGAAGCAAAGGCACTGCCAATGCAGATGCAGACTGAAATATCTCCTGAGAAGAACTGGGACAATGGAGGACTGTGTTAGTAGAAACAATTAATTAAATAGTACAGAATGCAAGGTCAACATGCAGCTGAGAACTAAGAGGAAATTTTGAACTTGTTCCTGCTCTATTCAGCAACAGAGGAAAGAGTGGGGCATATTGGTGCTGTAAGATTATAAAGCCAGTATTGTAAATGTCTATGGGAAAAGCTAATCACAGCCATAAGATTCCATTAGAAAAGAGGGTGTGGGTTTTGGTGAGTATTTTTCATGGAAATACAGAACTATTACTCTTGTATTTGTCAAAGTGAGACCCTACTGAAATAATGATTGGTTGTCAACAAGAAGGTCAATTCAAACTGAAGGAAGGGCAGAAAGGTTGGAAGACAGAGGAAACAAGATGAGTGATTTTATTAGGAGATAAATAATATTTTTTTATACCTCAGTATACTGCCAAGTAGAAATAGCTAGGTTACCTGGGATTAAAGATTTAAAGACAGCGTGGCAAGGTTACATGCCTTGCTTGTTTCATCATGCGTTGGCAGGGTGTCACAGTCCATATACCTGAACTAGCTTGTGTAGGTATCTACATGGCAAGGAACTGGATTTATAGAATTTCTAATGAAAGGCTAAGATGAGAAATACATTTGAGTTGCAACAGGGAGGAAGTGATTTGTGATTGAGGATACTATTAACAAACAATTTAATAGAGAAACTGCCTTGGGTATGTGGAGGGAGAATTGTCTGGAAAAGATTACTAAGGCCGTGTCTCTTTCTGTTTGTCTGCATTAATAGTGAGTAATTGCTGCTAAGGACCTGGTGTCCACACAGTAAACATTTAAAGGTTTCTTTTTCTTTGGAATAGATCTAAAGGAATTCAGTTTGTGTAGTCAAGATTGTTCCATTGCACAAACCAAGCACAGGAGGTTTTCTTTAAAGAGACACCTCTGCTCTGAATTCAAGTGGTAATGTAGGTGCACATTAAGAGAACAGAGAAAGCTGAAAAATCTCAAGCTGCTTGCCAACACGACCCCTGTTGTTCTGTGGAATTGTTCACTTGTGATATTCTGCCTGCTTCCGAAATTTCAAAGTTCTGCCTTCATCTTCAGAGTATGGTGTTCGTCTCTATCATTGGACAAGCTTGAGTTGTTGTGTCCAAATAAGAGTTGGACAAACTCTTTCTGAAATTGAACTCTGTAGTCTGCCACAGAAGGTGCATAAGTGATCACAATGAGTGATGCTTTACTGCTGTTCTAAGCAGTGTCCTCTTTTTACTTCATATTTTGTCTGTAGGAATTAAAAGCTCCCATATAACCTGTCCTCACAGAAGTCAATGGAAATGTTCTTCCAACTCCAAATGACAATATTCTGCTTGATGTTAGGTAATCCATTCAGAGCTGTTTACTTTGTAATTTCATGCTTACCTATTCTGTGTAGGAGACGATCATACACTAATATTCACGTAGGCTGAGTATTTCCAAGTAAAACAATGTGTTATGTGCTCTAGTTGTGTCATTGCAAAACTCTAGTGTTCTGTGCTCCAGAATGCTGGCTTTTTTGCTAGGATGACACTGAAATGTGTACATAAACAATTCCTGGACTAGAGTGTTCTGTCTGCAACTTGGACAAGTAATATGACATGTTCTTCATAATTCTGTGACTTTGTTGGACACAAACGGAAACATAGGAAGTTTCAGAATACAAGGAAAAACTTTACTTTGAGGGTGACTGGAATAGGCTGCCTAGAGAGGTTGTGGAGTCTCCTTCTCTGGAGCTATTCAAAACCTGTATGGATGTGATCCTGTGCAACCTGCTTCACCTGAACCTGCAGGGACATTGGACTACAAAATCACAGAATGGGTAAGGTTAGAAGGGATCACAGTGAGTATAGAAGATATCCAGTGGCTCCTTCCAACCCCAACTATTCTGTGATTCACTTTTCATTTTGAACGTTACTGTATTTTGCTGTGAAGATGAATTATTATATCCAGCCCAATAAAATAAGAAATTCACAGCAACCAGCATGATGGGTATCAACTCATGATAGTTCCCATTCTAAAATATGTAAAAATTCTTGTGACCTTGCAACCTTGAAAGGAGAGTTTCCCTCGAAGATTTACATTTCTGACTGCGCTTTCCTTTTAGCTTTTAATGCTTTTTGTCTGTTAAATTGCTGTAGCAACATGTAAGTGTTACCAGTCTGCCTGTGGCTCGTGGTCTGTGGGCATTCCATGGAAGTGTACTCTGGAGCAGACAGATGTCTTTTGTCGTAAGCTACTTACCCAAACAAAACTTTATTTTGATGCCATGGTCTTTGAATCTGAATGTAAGCCTGTGATACATTTTACTGCTGCTTTGGAGAAGGGTATATTTTTCTGCTTAAGTTCTTAAATATTAAGTTTTTTTAACATGGACAAATACTAACTAAATGTGCTTCATTGGTTTCTTAATGAACAAAAAATTAGTAGATCATTAAAGTCTGATAACTCAGTGTCTAGAATATGTCTAGCCACATTGTGGCAGTAGGGGAGCAAGACTGACTTCTCATTTGTCTTCTTTTCCAGCTCTTATCAATGGCTTTTTCAAAATACCAACACATCAGAAGAAAAGAGTTTTTCTCTGTCAGCTTTTGATAAGAATTGCAAAAGGAAAAAGCTTCGGTAAAATACTCTGATTCTTTTTTTTTTTTTTTTTCCCACTTGTCTAAAAGTATTTGTGTGAACTTGCACAGAGGTGTATTAGATATGCTTTCACAGAGCCTTTACTGTACATATTATAAATACACATGTAGATATATATTTATATGTAAATCATATATATCTGTAAACACATATATAGATAAGTATGTGTAAATAAATGGCATGAACTCCACATTTTGGACTATCTTTATTCCACATGTGACTGAGTTGTATGCAGGACCAGTGTTATTCTGTGCTGACTGACTTAGCTGCTCTGAGTTTGAATTACTATATACTTCTTAAATTATCACTCTATTTTTGTCAGGGTGATATCAACAAAAGAAAAGACTGACTAGCTCTTAATGAGACATACTTGCAAGTTTAAAGCTCAGGATGTACGTTCCTTTCTTCACACATAACTAGAGGTTAAAGAAGGACTAACAGTAGGAATAAGAATATGGATGAAAAGGATGACTGCCCTTGTTTCCTGCAGAAGGCTGTAAGACTTTCAGCTGGCAACAGGTCCTTAGGGCTCTTTTTCACTACCATATCTCCTCTGGCTGTTTTTGCAACTAACTTGTTGATTCAGCCAAGATGATTTTGTTTCACACTGGAATTTTTGGAAGACTTAACTTTTCTTTGCTGCAGATTTTTACTGTTTGATTAAACTCATTGTAGGACTTGAGAAGCAGTCTTGCCAGCATGAGCATAGAAGAAACAAGTATATTCTAACCTAGCAGTGCCATGAAGGCTTGTTTTTATAAAATTAATTTCTTTATGTTGCTTGCCAGGTAATAACAGTTGTCTTGATTTGTTTTAGCTTGAGATTCAAATTCTAATATTTAAAGTAGTTCATTTTATACAAATCATGAAACTTTTCTGATAATGCTCTAAAACTATGTTATTGTGTATAACACTTGGGAATACAACTTTGCTGTGCATTTTTTTTATCAGTATAGAGAATGACCTGTGTGGTGAGGAAGATTGCATACACTCAGCAATTACATCAGGTGTAGCTGCACAGTGTAGATGGAAAGCTGCTCTATGGTAGCTTTCCTAATTTTTTTCTAATTATTAAACTATTTAATCTGTACTGAATCTTAAAACAGAGTAGGCTGTTTCAGATGCCAGCTCTTTTAAACACTTTGGTTTTACAGTATTAAAACAATCTTAATACAAAGTGTCATATTACTTGATTGAAACAATAAAGAAACATAAAAGTGGGGTTTTTTAATTATGTGTGTATATATGCACATAACACTGAAGTTTTACTGACTTACTGTAGTGAGTATAAAGTAATTTTTATTTTTTAAGTATTGCTTAAACTGTTTACTCATTCCTTAATGAAAAGAATGAGTTATTGGGAGAGATTCTTCTTATGTCATATAAAATGAAGGAATAAGTGGACCTATAGTTCAATGAACATCTTGATCTAAGCTGGCAGTGATGTGGGGAAAAAAAACACTTGTTCACCTGCTAGCTCCTCCTGCTTCTTTTACATTCGCTTGTACAGATGTGTAAGGACCAGACTGGGAAACTGTTTTGAGAGTGTTGAGGTGATGACTATTTGGCTAGGTCAGATCTCTGCCAGAACTGATCACTGATCCTTCTCACTGGGAGTTTACACAAACCTTGGTGTTGGCACAGTGGTACACTGACATGGGAAGTTGCTTCTGCCTATTCAGTGACACTCCTGTGAGTGTCAAGCTGTTTGAATTTCCCTCTTGGTTTAAGCACTTCAAATACGACAACTTAACAAGAACTTAAGACACGGAAATAACGTGATAGATTCAGAAAAAAACCCCAACCTTAGCATGGTGGTTATGTTACAAAAATTAACAGTATCAATACCAAATGTTTTGATAGCTGATGCTAAGCTTACTGTATTATTAATGCCAGCCCAAGTACCTAATCCTGTACTCAGCACTATTACAAGTGGCATTTTAAGTGAACAAGAATTAGCAGACACATAATATCCCTTAAAAATCAACAGTAATGTCATTAGCAAGGGTAGGAAGAAATAGTCTGTCTGAAAAGAAGATAGTTACTTCAGGTTCTTAAACACACCTGGAGAGAGAGACTATAAATTATTTCAGGAAAAAGGAATTCAACATATTACTATTTTACATTTAAATACTGTAATATTTTTAGCTTTATCCTTTAAAGTACTTTTTTTTTTTAATGTGCTTTTTTTTTTCCCCTCTAAGAATTACAGTTTGAAAATGGTAAAAAAATTTCACCTTTGGAATCTGCTCTGTCTTTCTGGACTTTACTTGAAAAGGAAGAAACTAAACTGGAAAAGCTTCATGAAGATATTCGTCACTTGATTCAAATTCAGGTCTGTGTGACTTACTCAAAATGCTTCAGGATGCTCCCTGTTCATTGGGAATGAGCTGGAAAGCTGCCCAGCAGAAAAGGAGCTGGGGGTGCTGGTCAATAGCCAGCTGACCACAAGCCAGCAGTTGCCCAGGTGGCCAAGATGACCAATGGCATCCTGGCCTGGATCAGCAATAGTGTGGCCAGCAGGACCAGGGCAATCCTCATCTCCCTGTACTTGGGATACTTGGCACTGGTGAGGCTGCACCTCGAGTACTGTGTCCAGTTCTGGGCCCCTCACTTCAAGAAGGACACTGAGGTGCTGGAGCATGTCCAGAGAAGGGCAACGAAGCTGGGGAGGAGTCTGGGGCACAAGTCTTATGAGAAGCATCTGAGGGAGCTGGGGGTGTTCAGCCTGGAGAAAAGGAGGTTCAGGGCAGACCTTATCTCTCTCTACAATGTAAGGAGGCTGTAGCCAGGTGCATGTGGGTCTCTTGTCCCAGGTATTAAGCAACAGGATGAGAGATAATGGCATCAAGTTGTACCAGGGAAGGTTTAGATTGAATTTTATGAAAAACCTTTTCACACAAAGGGTTGTAAAGCATTGGAACAGACTGTCCAGAAAAGTGGTAGAGCAACTGTCCCTAGAAATGTTTAAAAAAACCTGTGGATATGGATGAGGACATGCTCTAATGGTGAACATGGTAGTCCAAGGCTGATTGTTGGACTTGATGACCTCAACTCAAGTATTCTATGATTCTGTCTTACTAAAACAGAGCCCCTTTTACAAAATGCCTGGGCTATTAGCAGACTGAACTGAATTTTCAAAGTTTTAATACAGAGTAAATAAATCTGTACAGGGGACCTTTTTCTATCCAAAGCGGTTCCTGTTCGTACCAGTTCAAATTTGTATCAAAAGCTGCCAATCTGAAAAAAAAAATATATCACAATTGGTATCAATTTCAAAACACTAGTATCTTGAGCTATTCGTATAATATGAACAGCTTTTTTTTTTTTTTTTACTTAAAAATAATTATTTGTATTAGAAAACTTTTGATTTCAAAGAGGAGCATATAAAAACACATTGTCAACTACTGGGAATGTGAAAGTCTTTCAGGAAGAGACAGAAGCAGTGCTTAATGGGTAAGTATGGGACACTGCCTCAGTGAGGGTCCTTTTAAATGCCTGATGGAGAGGCTTTATACGTGGTGTTTAATATTACTTCAGAACTAACTTTTATAACTAGATAATTGTTGGTAACCCTTAAGTATATAATAATCTGAATTTTGGAAGTCTTAAAAAACTGTAGTATTGTGACTTTTCTTGGGTTTTTTTTTCTGATTCTCAGGTGAAAAGTGTTTCAGCATATCTTGTAATTATATTTGTTGCAGATTGTAGCAGGTCATATAGAGAATGGATATTTTAAGGAAGCTACTGATGTTCTTCAAAGGCTGTTTACGGACTCTGAATCAGATAAGGTAATAACTTTCTTAACTTGTATTAAACTCTCTTATTTTCAGTGGAGAAAGATGGGAGTGGGTTTCCAAAGCTAGCAAATGCTGTCTACATAACTTTGACCTAATTATTGTCCTTGTGGTCACTTACACACCAGTGGCACATTTAAATACAAAAGGAAATTTTTGGCTAGGGGATTGATGGAAATAATGGGTGATTTGGGGGAGTAAAATGCATCTAGCAGTGGGGTTTTTTTCCATTTAATATGAGGAGTGAGGTGACACTGCAGATTCTGGGAATTTAATAGCACTGTTTTCTCAGAGCAAAGGCAGTATAAACATGCCAGTAGAGACATAACTCCCTAATAATAGTCTGATGACTTCTGTCGCAGTGGACTCTATTCTTTACCTCTGTTGATTACTGTTCTATGTACTGAAGCATCACATCATTAGCTTCTCTAGTATGGACTGAATGTTGTTATGCCTCTACTTGGAAAAGACAACATATGTGAGTCAGGACAGTTCGTGGTTTGAAGTTGACTGCATCATTCTGAAAGATGAGTTTGAGTGTATATCTCTTTAAAATAATAACTGGTGCATACACCTGAATTTGCTGGGGTGGAGAAAAGAACGAAAGAGAGACTGCAGGCAAAAAGAAAAAAAAAATAAAAATACTGCCTGTGTCTTCATCTGGTATATTAGGACTCGTGCTCTATGGAAGTAGTAGCATGTGCATAACTTATTCTTCAGATATGCTCCTCATTCAGAGGGTTTGGTTGTTTGAAAAGTGTAGACTGTGGTAATAGTATTCAAATTCATAAATAAGAATGCAGCCTGTACACAGAAGTCAATTCTCTTGGCTGAATTGGTTTCTGTAAGACTCAGAGGGATTGGTAGACAAAATGTGAATTTCTGATTATCAGTATTGATATGTCCTTAAGGCTGATATACTAAGTAGTTCTTTTCCTGAACACTGTACACCCCTTTCAATAGCAGTGTTTTTGAGGCAGCAAATGAGAAAAGAGAACTCACTAATGAGTGGCTTTTACTGGGTGTTTCTTGCTCCATTGACAACCCTGCTTTCAATGTTATTCATAAAGAAAATGAGGATCTCTGGAAAGTTACACTTTACCATTTACAGAGCACATAAAGTAAATGCCCGGTATTATGCGTATTTTACTTTAGAACCCTTTCAAACTGTAGCATGAAGTTGTATAGACATATTCAGGAAACTATATAATCATCATGTTTACTTTCTGTATGTCCTGTTTAGCATAGATACGAAGTTTACTGCAGAATTTATGTTTTTTAAAGCTGTGGTTTTCTTAGCCTTTAAGGGTGAAGCTGGCAACCGTAATTAAAAACAAGGATCCATATGTTCCTCTTCTCCAGAGCTTCAGTTACGGTCTTTTAATAAGTAAAATCAAGTCCTACATAGAACTTTTCAGGAAAGAAAATGAAACTAACTTCTTAATACAGGTATGTCAAAAGCATTTTCAAAACTTTTCAAAAGAGTTACCTGATAAGATTAAATGAATTTATACTTTCAAGGGAGTTGTTTAGGCAATAATCAGTTATTGTATTAGATGAAAAGGAAGCTTTCTTTTCCTTTAGATTGTCTTATATTCAACCTTTTTTTTAAAATTAATGTGTCTTGGAGAACGTTATTAAGAATAAGTCTCCTCTAAAATATCTTCTATGAATGTTTTTTCCACAACTGTTTTGATTAGAAAAGTAGTTAGGAGAAAAACATAAGTAAAATAAGATCTGTCAGCAGTGTATGTTTAAGAGAAACAGTTCTGATCTGGGACTCCTTAAAAAATAACGTAGCTATATATTTACTACTTATTTTGTTTAGATCTGTATGACTTATATGAAAAATAAAAGATCGAGACCTGTTAATTTGGCTAAAAGCTTTAGGAATGTCAGAGAAGTTAGGAGGTAGAAAACTATTATTGCTGTTTTCCTGTAAATAAGAAAGGTCCTTACAAAGAATCTTGCTCAAAAGTGATTTAAAATGGGCAAGAACAACATTCCTCTTGCAGTTCATCTTCAGGAGGATTGTAAAGAATTTCTCTTATGTTTACTTCCTTTTAAAAAGTATTGAATTATTCAATTACAAAAGCACAGACATCTAAAGGTAATAAGAAGCAAATTTTAAATAAACAATCCTGAAGTTCCTCTGTGTTTTTCATTTTCTTACCTTAGAGACTAGGCAACTTATTAAATGCATTCAAAGTATAATACAAGGAATACCTTTTAATGGTTTCACTTGACTGTCAGTTTTCAAGTTTATTTTTCAAGGCTATTTCTTTGAGTGCAAGAGGAAATCAAGGTTTGGAGGTGTCAGAGAAGGCCCAGAACTCCACATTAGCATAGCTAGGCCCTCTGTTGTTGCACCCGCACTACCTGGCACATCTGTCCTACTTTCTGCACAAGCACTGCAAATCTTATTTTGAACAGAGTTATTCTAGGACATCTTTGTGATGAGTTCCCCCTTCTGTATAATACATAATGATTCCCCATCAGTGTTCTCTACAGAAGAGCACTCCAGCTTCAATTTTAATATCTCTTCCCTTTCTTCTAATGCCAGATGTAGAATATAACCATAGAATAGTTTGAATTGGAAGAAACTTTTGAAGATAGTCTAGTCCAACCCCCTTGCAATAAGCACAGCCATCTTCAATTAGATTAGATTGCTCAGAGCCATATCCAACCTGGCCTTAAATGTTTTCAGGCACAGAGCATCTACCTCATCTCTGGGCAACCTGTTCCATGTTACACCACTCTCATAATAAAAAAAAAACCCAAACTTTCCTTATATCTAATTTAAATCTTTCCTCTTTTAGTTTAAAACCATTAACCCTTGTCCTGTTACAATAGGCCCTGCTAAAAAGTTTGTCCCCATCTTTCTTTTAAGCACCCCTGAAAGTACTGGAAGATGCTATAAGGTCTCCCCAGAGCCTTCTCTTCTCCAGGCTGAACAACTCCAACTCTCTCAGCCTTTCCTCATAGGAGGAGATGCTCCAGCCCTATGATCAACTTAGAATCATTTTGATATTTTAATGCTACAAAGCAGATCACCTTTTAGGGTGTGTAGTGTTAGATGGAAGATGATTGGCTCTGCTTGCACAACTGGCAAGAATGAACTTGAGGACTAAGTTGGACTAAGTGATTTTTTTTTTTTTTGAGAGTGTTTTTATTACATCAAGTAAGTGGGAGAAATATAGGGAAAAGTACATATCTTGAGATTGTCTGGACATTCTATAAAGAGTAATGAACTACTACGTCCTTCTCTTGGCAATGGAGGAAAAGTAATCTTAGTTTGTGGCTGAAAGATGGGCAGGATATTAGAAAAAAATTTTTTGCCAGTGCGAGAAAGGTTATATTGCAAACCTAAGGTCTGATTAGTCATCTTTTGAAAGTGTTACAGGCATTCTTGATCCTCACATGTGCTACAGAACTTGATAAACTTGTGAGACCTGTCAGTTTTCCATTTCTAACCTAGTTACAAAAACAGACTTCAATATACTTGAATAGTATTTGCAGTCTTAGTTAATCTCCACGATATACTTCACACTTTCATAAGTTCACTCATTATGCAAGTATTCATTGTATTTCTTTGTGTCCATATAAATATCACTTGCAGCTATGACTAAAATTTCTCGAGTTATTAGTTGATAAAGATCTTTATGGGTTTCAATTTAGCAAGCTAGAGTTGTTTTGAAACTGCTTATTTTCATGGTAATACCTCTGAAGTGTTTGTGAAATAAGCACTGTTAGTCCTAATATGGAGTACACATATTAATCCTAGTGTGAACTACTATCTAGGCATCGGCTGGCTTTAATTTTAAGGTATCAATTCCATTTCTCACAGGAAGCCACAAAATACGCAGAGTCTAAAGGATTGGAAGCAACAGCATTGCAAAACCAATCTGTGAATGTCAGTGAAAATAACAAAAGTAATTTGGATACAAAGCAAAGGTTTGTATTAAGGATTATATTACTGAGGGGTGTACTTGGACGGTAACTTGAAACTTGAAGAATAAAGAGTAGGGAGAAGGAAGAATGTTAAATTCCAAACTGCTGTCCAATAGAAAATTAGCTACAAGCATATTCCCTATTTTCTTAAAATTTGGGCTCTTCTATAGTTGTTATTTTTGGCATTTACATCAAATAGCTTTGGTTAAGTTTAATTATTTGTAAATATACACAATTTTCAGTTTAAACAGCTGTCAGTCTTTTATAACAGTAAAAACATCAAAAGACTTTGCTTTTTTTAATGCTCGATTGCACACTTTTTAGTCCTGCCCTCCTAATTTTAGGCTATAAGTCACCTTAAGAAATAGAATAAGAAAATGGAATCAGTCTGTTACATTTTTCTTACAGCTGAACACAAGATTCTGCTGTTGATACTAATGTGAAGGGAAGTAGTAATGTTATTTTATGATTCTGGAAGTGTGAACCCTCAAAACAATTACATGCTTATTTTGGAATATTCTAATATTCTAGGTTTATTGCCTTGTTTTTAATGGAGAATATAACTGTAGTTTTTAGCTGGGATAGAGCTTCTATTTCTGCAATGTTATACTTGGAGTATTTGACATCATTTAGTTAAGGAAATTGACTCATGCAGACAGTATAGAGGAAGACATTTCATAAGGTTTGTTTGGTTGGGTTTTTGGTTTTTTTTGGTTTTTTTTTTAGAAGGACAGCTCATGAAACAATTATATCTTAGAGATATGATGAAAGACTTGCTAAAAAACCCCTATGGAAGTAATCTGTGATGAAAAATAAAGATGTGCAAAATGCCATCAACTTAAATGTGTGAGGCAAGATTAAGAAGGTTAATGGATTGATGGAGTTAAGTGTTTGTATGCTACTGTTTCTGTAGAGAGATCTTGTTTTTTTTTTTTTTTTTAATTTAAGTATTGTTGAATCATATAAATGGCAAGTTGCTGCTTAGGAATTTTTTTTTTCTTTTTTTCAAGATTGGTGAAAGAGCAACAGTATATCACAAATCAGTCCCCTGGAAGGTAAAATTTGCTTTTGTTGCTTTTAGTCATAGACTTTTCATGAAATTCTGTGTATTTTTACTCCATTCTATGTTGCTTGCAGGCCTTATTCAGGGCAGAAACACACAGGGAGCAGAGTTCTTCAGAGTGAGTATTAGTTTATTTTTACACTTTTGAAACAGTCGTGTCAAATACTTATTTCTAAGTGTGATTGGATTAATAAAAAAATGGTTATGGAGGGGAAAAACCCTCCTAATTTTTGTTTGTATTACCTATACAAGTGCAGGTTTGGTGGTTGATGTATTTAGGAAGCTGTGAAGTGGCTTCTCCGGCAACTCATTTTGTGAAATCATTCACTATTTTCTGGTTTGCTTGGGGTTTTGTTTGCTTTACTGTGATTTACAGTATTCTTTGCAAAAGAAATTCTTTCTGAATTCTGTGCTAGATAACTTTTGTGGGATAGAACTAAAGAGGTTGGCTGATTGGAAAAACAAGTTGTAGTGTAAAATGCACACAATTAGGATGTTTCTGCATTTTCCTGGTAACCCTAACTTAACAACATGGATAATGTAATATTTATTTTTAAGTAGGTTCTGAAGACTGTTAGCAACCTCTTACCACAGAGAGGTGATGTTATAGTTTCTGCATGTGGCCATGTTGTACATGGAAGGACAAACTCTTAAGATGCCTTGAATGCTTGCCACAGTTAAAACCTGATACATGTACTTGGAAGTAATGGAATCTGTATACAAAGAATCATAGCTCTGATTCCTTGTTACTTCCCATTCTCTCTGTGTAAAAAGAGAGCAGTATGTATAGTGAAAATGCTTTTACCAAAATGAAATGTTTCATTATAACGTACCAATTTTTACTGAATTAATTTAACTAATTAATTTACCTAATTAAAATATAATTCTTCTGTGAACTCTCTTGTATAGAAAATGTGGTGATTTTTTTTTTTTTTGAAGAGGCTATTTTTTGAGTCCTTGGACTATGGTGAGATTACTGTGTATTCATATAAAAAAGTATATTTATATGTAATCAGACACTGAAATTTTCACAATCTGTCATAACATATCAAAATAGGGTACGTTCTTGTCTCATGCACATGGTAGAACACAGAACTGCTGCCTTAATGGTGACTCCTCATTGTACTGGATTTATATTAACTGTCTCCTAGGTCTGAACAACTTGCAGAATGTGGAAAACCATGGAGTTTCAGCTGGTGGCCGAAGAAGACAGGTTTGTACCATTCTCTGTTCTAAATTGACATAAAATTAATCTGCACTGCACTGAATTTTTTCCCCAGCTTTATTTGACCTTCTCCAAAATTACTAGACTTAAGATTCTGTAGATTACTCAAGCTGTATGTGTGTGTGCTACAGCTCCTGAAACTGTTAAATCAGGCTTTTTTTTAAAGACAGGCAATAAAACTTATTCTGTGCACTTTCTAATATTATTGTTGCTAATGCTTCTGAGCCTTTAATTTGTTGAAATACACTGTTTCTAAAGCTTAGTTTGATTCTTTTTTTTAAAATGTGAAAAAATAAAACATTCTGTTGGGATTACAGAATTCAGGATATCATTTGCCCATGAGAATTTTAGGCAAACATCAAAGACTACTTGTTTTCCAACTTATAAGGTTGAATTATGGAATTGCTAAATATTTAATGGTTTGCTCATGTTAGGTGAAAACATCTATTTACTTGGGAAAATATTTTAGTTTTCATAAACCAAATAATAGGGTCTTCTTATAATGCTACATTTCAAATTGTCCTTTGCATTCTCTTCATGGGTGAGCCTACTTCATTTGATTACTTAAAATAATGCTGTTATGTTCCCTAATGACGGAATTCCCTGTTGGTGGGAAGTACAGAAGTGTATGCCTTAATAGAAGGCAATTTGATTTGGTGTCGGGGTAAACTCTTTCAAGCTAATTTTTGCACATAGCCAATTTTCATTCATAATTGTTCACCATCTTACCATGATAACTGAGGAAATTAATATTAAGTAAATGCATTGCCTTTGAATTCATTTTCATAATATCTCTTAGGAAGCAATTTGGAGTCTTTCTGTTTAGAGAACAGTACACATTACCGTCATACATCCATTTTGGTGTGAGCTGTTCCATTTTTCTGGTGTTCATTTTGACATTTCATTTTTTGTACAACAGGTAGGGCCAAACCTGCTCATGTTTTTTTTTCCAGATTGTCATTGAGGAAAGTTGTACTTATTTCTAGTTCTTTAGGCATTGTTACTGCAGTTGAAGTACTGGTTAAATGTTCAGTTACATAGTGTCCTCAGATTGGTTGAGGTCTTTATGAGAGCTCCTCTATCCTTGGAGGTTGAGTCCCTATAAACAGTTTTTCACTTTCCCACAAATCTCAGGAACAGTTAAATCACTGAGAGCCTCTTTAAAAGCTACAGATAGAACCAGTGCCCTAAAAAGAAAAAAAATAGAAGCACTTACTGGATTTGTTAGTTGCCTTTAAAAATATAATTAGTTTACCCCAAAGTATACTTGGATAGATACCTTGCTAGCTAATTGCTAGCAAGCATGAACACTTCCATAAAGCTTGTTTTCAACATCAAGATTTAAAGTATTTGGACCACAAGTGACAGCTAATTAAGAACTCAATTCACATATTTTCATGCTGAGGTAGTCTGTTACGAGGTCACCTACAGTCAGTGTATCTAGGTCTGTGGCTTATGCACACATCTTGTTAGAAAAAAATAGATGTTGTTTGCTTAGTTATGTTGTTGTATTTCAACCTTAATTGAAATGCAAAGAAAATTTTTAGGAAAATGCATTTGATAGTAGCAAGGAACTCTTTGAAAATTTTATAAAAACTTGAATGAAATTTAAGATTAAGAACTGTGTTTCTTTAAACACTTAGAAAAGTTGTAGGCATTTGCTGCCTCTGTGATATTTATGCCATACTCACTGCTAATGAGACTGCTAAGAAATATTGCATAGAAAGCAACGATAATTGGCCTTTTGCACAATAAATCTGCTCCTCTGCTTAATCATCTGGGTTATAAAATTGTCTGCATGCATGAAAGAATGCAATGAATGTCAGAGCTGTTGACTTCTAGAACTTCCTCTTCCATGTAGTCCCTCTTTCAATGTTGGCATTGTTTGCTCTTGTTTTGTAAATGGCATTTCATTGCAATGGTTCAGTGCCCATTTTCAGCCTTTCATTGCTGTGTTTTCAGTTAGCTGCAAATAACACTCTGCAGTGCCATTGAAAGCAAGCACACTTTATTTTCTCCTTCCTAAATTAGGGGATGCAAGTGTCACAGAATTTAGGGAACTGTTTGTACTCAATTTTATTTTATATCCTGTATTTGTATGGAAGTCCTTTGAGCTGTTTAAAACCTGACTGACAGTTTCTTTAAATTAAAAGATGTGTCTGAAAATCTGGATATTCAGAATTTAGTCAGACTTGTATGGGGAAAAAAATCCATATATTTAAACCTGAAGGAAAAAAGAGCAGAGTACAGGTTACTAGAGGAGGACTGATTCTAAGGAGTTAACAAGATTTTTAGATATGACAGGGTATGTCTCCACATTCTGCATGGCAAACTCCAAGTTTGCTCTGCCTGCATTCTAAGCTGGCCAGATGTCATGTTGCTCTGGACTAGGTGCTATGATGATGTGAGCTCAACTGTAGTGCTGCGTTATGTCTGGGATTTCAACCAGCCTTGGTAGCTTGTAACAGTGCAAAGCTGGAATCTCTAAAAGTGCTGTCCCAGAGGTGACAGTTTGTTGGTGAGCAGGGCAAGAGGCAAGTTACTGCTTTGTAAAGCTCCTCAGTGAAGAGAAAAGATGGCAGTCTCTGATTTACCTGTAAGGCAGGCTCCTCATTTATATGTTAAACTGAAGAAATTTATTTTACAAAAAAAAAAAAGCTCTATATAAGCAATTTAAAATCAAAACCAGCTAAACTAACCCTTTCAAGGCCAAATGTAACTAATCATTGCAAGTAACAATGGTTGTGATTGTCTCTGATTGAAGTATTTGAATTATCTGGTGCTCTAGGTCAAGATTAACTCTGCTACTTGAATAAAGATTTTATTTAGGAAAGTTTTCTGGCATGCTCTGAAACGAGATGAACTACATGATTCCAATGGAATCTCTGGCCTTTTAATAAAGTAAAAAAAAAAAAAAAAAACAAACCCAAACACAAAAACCAAAAGCCATTCACTGCTAATGTTGCAAAATACCTGTGGAACAGGAAGTATTGGGAAAAGGAAGTATTTTTGATAAAGGGTACACTATTTTAGAGAAGCTTTAGGTTCCTAACTGTTTAGAAATACAGCTGAACTGCTATCACTCGTAATTCTTTCACTGCTTAGTAAGGTTTGTTAGTGATCATAGTTTACTGAAGAGGCACTGATAGTTGCATTAAGCTGGACTAAGTCCAATTTTGAGATACAAGGTTTAGTCTTCATGTACCTCAGCTTCTACTTTGTGTAATAGTCACATTTTCCGTTGTTGTAGAATAATCAGGATACAGTTCTGATCAGGCTGAGTGTTACCTAAGCTGCTTCTCCCTCACACTCACACCCCTGCCTTTCATGTTTGAGTGCTTCTGACACTTCTAGCAACTTAAATTGAAGGGAAGTGGGGAACCATGCAGAATAACACTCAGTTGTCACCTGGCCCATTCCCAGTGTCTGAATTGATATAAGGCACACACCCCCTTCTCTAGGTTCACAGGCATGTCAATGTTTGCACATGCCCAAGTATGGGAACAACCTTTCTGCCTGCCTGGTATCCCTGCCCACATCACAGCCGTCCCATTCCTTCCATAGGTCCTTAACTGGTGCAGCTGGATGCACCAAATATGACCACTCTTCTGGCTGTATTGCACTGTATTCTTGCAAATTGTCTCCCTTTCAGGTAAAGGCTGAAATTTTCACTCATTCAAGGAGACAAAAAAAAGACAGAGGGGGCCCCTGTGCTTTCTGGGTGGCAGCTTGCAGTCACCACTTCTGGGATAACCCTCCAACCCAGGAATAACCAGTAACTCAAAGGAAAACTGTAAGACACACAAGGGCTCCTCTTGGTCATAACATCTGTTGACCCTCAGCTGAAGCCCCAGCAGGGATTTCAAAAGGTTCTGTACCTTCCAAGCAGTGGCAGGGATCAGCCCATGGTCTGCCTAAGTGAAGCAGGACATGTGAATCCCATTCACAGCAGCAGGTGCTGTTGTGGAAATAACCTGAATTGCAGTTTAGATAGGAGAGGACAGCGAACAGCAGCGACAGCCTTTGCTGATGAGAGTTCAGCCCAGCTGGGACAGCTACAGAGTTCTATAACTTTTACAAACAGCTTTTTCACAAAAATTGTGTCAGATAAGCAGCTTATGGTACATAACAACAGCAAATTCAGTTTCTCAGATGAGGAGGCTCGAGTCAGTACATTCTTTTACAAATAGTTCACTCCTTTGTCAATTTAAATCATTCTGACCAGCAAGACCATTAGCTGCAAATGCTTAACTGCTTTGGCCTGCAAAGGCCTATTCAAAATTAGCAATTTTAATTTCACAAACTGAACGTAAGTAATTGCAGTGCTTTTGATCACTTGCCTGTATAAATTTCGTAGTAATTTTATGAGCAAAAATGCTGACTTCTTTGCGATTTCAGAGCAACTCCAAAATCAGTAAAGCACAGGTGATGGTTAAATGTGGAAATAAGGGAGTCTTTTGGTTGGATTTTCAGCAGTCATTTGCTCATGACATGCACATAAACACATGCAGATTTTGTAAAAGTCTGGTAACTAATGGTTTTTAATATGGAATCTGTTGATGATCACAGAAATGCCAGCATGAGACCAGTGAAAATTGACCATTTGTCTCCTTTCATAACTTACTGTGGTCCATGAGACCATCAGGAGAAGCAGGGCCCCTCCTGTGCAAGAAGCAGAACTGAACACAAATAAATTAAATGGAACAGCTGCACAATACAATTCTCTGTGCATCTCAATCTTAATGTTTTTAAGTTTTTATTTATACTGTAAGTTAAGTCTTTGCGTTTCAGGTTTTGGGGGAATAAATTTAGAAAGAACATGCGGTCATACTGCAGTTTCAAGTAGAAATTGATACTTACTTTTTAGAAACAGTTTTTCTACACAGTTATTTCAACTGAGGATTCTGTCCTATGTTTGCATAGATAATGTGCAATTCAGTTTGCCTGAGGAGGTGTGCTGATCATACACCTGTATGATTAGTTGTGTATTAAGCAAGCAAGGATTTGAAGACATTTGCAGAGCATCAGATTCTAGCCAAATAAGTTGTTTTAAAATAATTTCATATTAAAGTTGCTAATTGCTATTTCAGAGTGAAAAAGTTGACTGCATCTAATACACCTTATACATAGACATATCAAAAAATGCAGTAGTTAAAAAAAGACACGATAGGATATATAGAATTTGTAAAGTTTTGTTATATATATATGTCTATTTTTATGAAGTTATGCTAAAGGAGAACTGATACTTTTCTGTAAATGTAAGATTTTTTAAATCAAGTATTTTATTTTAAAAATTCTGTTTTCTTTTACCCTACATGCAGTCTTAAAATTGTTTGTATTGAGGTACTTGTACCAAGAAACAACTAAGAAAGAACTGGAAGGGATTGCTTACAGATGTATAACTGCAAGTAATTTTCTCTTACTTTCATGAGAGAAAAGTCATCACCTGAAGATTAAAAAGCTTGTAAGTCATGCCAGCCAGACTTAAGTAGTGGGTTCAACAAATGGCCAAAAGCAAATGCATAGCTGTTAGCTGAGAATATGGATGATGTCACTTTCAAATGCAATATATATAATTTTGCTTCTATGAGCATTTTAAATATTGACTCTTTTTTTCCTAAGCACACTGAAATTCTTTGTTGTTGGTAAAAGGTGTCTTGATTCTCAGTCCCTAGCCTAACGTGTCACAGAATGCTTTCTCTTTTGCAGTGCATACTAGGATCAATCAAGGTTTGTCTTAGCTCAATTAGCTAATAAGGTACAATTTTGGAAAGCATGTTTTGAAGAAAGCAAAACTTTGCCCAGTATCTTTTTTCTTTTCCTCCTGCAATTTGTGAACATAGAAGCATGCCGTTTTCATTCCAGGTGATATCTGCTACTGTGTTGTAAAACTTGACTTGATAACCTTTTTGTTGTATTTAGTTTCAAGATTTAGATTCAAGTTCAAAAAAAAACCTCTCTGACATCTGTACTCTATAATAACTAGAGAGCAGTATGAAAACTTGCTTTTATATTTGCTGTAAGGTTACATTTTACATTAATACCTTTCTCTGTTCATATATCCAGTATTTTTCTCTGTTCTTCCTCTAG
Source organism: Empidonax traillii (assembly GCF_003031625.1). Lineage (NCBI taxonomy): Eukaryota > Metazoa > Chordata > Aves > Passeriformes > Tyrannidae > Empidonax > Empidonax traillii. The sequence goes on from NW_020956016.1 coordinate 256,835, forward strand.
CGATGGACTTACAACGAAGACTTGGAACTGAAATCAGGAGTAAGGACATTTGGAGTGGGTAACTGGGCTAAAATTTTGGCCCATGGTGACTTCAACAACCGAACAAGTGTCATGTTAAAAGACCGGTGGAGAACATTGTGCAGGACTGACCTAGCCTAGCTTTCCAGAATAACAACTTATTTTAGTCTCAAAGTGTCCAGCAGTGTTGCTGTCCGGAAACATGAAACGTGAAGAATAGTAATAGCTATAAAACATTTATGTAAGCAAACTTGTTCAGGTGATGACCTTAATATGAAGCCAAATAGAGAGTGTGAACTTTAAGGCAGATGAACCTTAGCTAACAGTAAAAAAAGTTCCTTATTACTAGTTAAAAATGCTCATGTGTACTAGTGACATGAAGTTCTGAGAAGTCTACTTCCTTAATACTGACGGTGGACTCACCTATGAAGATGGGTGAACCTGAGAACTGCAATGTAGAGGAAGAATACTTATGCACTTGCAGTATAAACTATTGTCTAGATGATGCTGAGAAGGAACTGAGGATCTAAACTGAAATCTGGTTTTAACGCTCAAACTTTCATTTTTATTTACTCTTGCTATTTAATGATGACAGTAATTATCCTCAGACTTGAGAGTGTTTGACTGGCTCACTACTGAGTAGGAGCAGTGCTTGTAGACAGGGCAGTGGCCAATAGAGAATGTGAACTTCAGGAAAAGCAACTACTATGATTAGAAACATTAGCTCTTAATTACCAGAGAGAAACATGGAAATATGCTTCTAGTGTTCTAATAGGAAATCAGTCTTAGCGTTTTGTATTAAGGCAGAGAGTTTCCCAAAAGGCTTCTACTAAAGTTCTGAGTCCTTTAAAATTTGTTTAGGCTCCAGAAAATGCAGCATAAAAATGTAGATTTCTTGGCATTGATGTTAATATTCTTGATCTTTTTGTTGTTGCTGTCTTAAAGGTCTTTTAAACTTTTATGTAAAAATAAAGCTATGCACCAGCGGACATGAACAGTGTTCCAGTTGCCGAATCTTCTTCCAGGTTCCTTGGCACTGAGAGTTGCCAATTGCTTCCCAGTGTAAGATTTTACCTCTGAAATGGGACAATAAATGAGGAATTAGAAGACTGAAAATTGTGTATTTCATGTTAATGGGTTATGTTGTGTAACATGTCAGAAGAATAGATTTGCTTAATCATGTAGGACTCATCTAGCTCATGAAATGGTTCATGGAGCAGGCACTATATTCTAAACAATAGTATACAGGATGGTGGACTGAGTATGTGGTTGTCCAGGTATTGAGTTGTATGCATATTAATGAAATATGGACCAGGTAAAAATATGTTATGAATAATAAATGTCTACTTTCACATTTAGTTTTCTATAATACAGGTATATAGGTTTGAGGGGCCTACTGATCCACCACTGTTAAACCTGCAATCAGATTTGTGTTATGGTAGGAAATACCATTTTTATGTAAAAGTGCCTGTAACTGTAAAATGTCCTCTTGCACTACAGAAGTTGCATTATTCCTTTACAATTGTGAATAAAGCTTGCAAAGCATTGAACTCTTATACTGAAATTACTTCCCAATTCTGTGAGAACTGAAAGGGTAAACCTTCTGAGCTCTACATTTGGTATGAGCTGTTTCATTTTTTAGGTATAATAAATGCAACTTTTAAGGAGACCTTGAGAAGTTTTAACTTCTGTGCTGGGTTTTGCTCCAGAAGAGAGAGCAGAAGGAAAGGCTTTCTTTACCCGTCCGCATTATGGCCATCCCCAGCACAGCGACGCGTGTCGGTGTTCATAGCTGGAGGCTGGCAGGCGACGCACACGGTGTGTCCTTCACGTAGGTACTGCATCCAGCGAGCATATGGACGATTCTCCAAAGCACAGTGGTGTGAAAGAGACTCTGTTCTAAACTCCACACAGTACCTGCTCAGCAGAAAAAGTACTAAATTAGTTATGACAGATAAAGGACAAGCTTTATCTTTACTTTGAATGTACTTACTCACCAACTGGGTGGTATTTGTGAAGTGCAAGTTAAGCATTATCATTGCTAACGAGTATCTTTCTGACCTAACCTAATCAGTAGATTCTTAAAAACTTTCTGCAAACTATTTCTCATTCTATGCTCCAATCCAGTGCTTTTATGTATAATCCCACTTTCTGGTTGTGTTCTGTATTCTTAAATTGTGTTGAAAAGCAGATCTTGATAATTCTGCTGAAGGAGAAAATGGAAAAGAGACTAAGAATACCGATGGGATTTATTGTTCTGGGGAAAACAGCACAGGACAAAGCATTATGAGCTTACAGACCCAGTAATAGCCTAATTTAAACTTCATAGCCATCTCTACTGGTAACCAAACAAAATTTTTTATTGCTTGTGTCAATTAGTTTAAAGAAAAAAGGTCTCTTGAGACCAATCACATTCAGCCCACTTTGTGAGTTCAAAAGCCTAAGTCTAATTTCTTAGACTTACACTTAAGATACATTCAGCTTTGGTTTAGCATTATGTACTGTTGGCTTTCAAAAGCAGCTGTCATCACATTTGCCATGATCCCAGCGACTAATTCAGGACAATTAGCAAGCAATAAAAAACAATGTCTAGAACATGCAAATAAACTGCATGAAAGAAAACTAGTACAAGCTATAGCTTATTGTTTAATTGTTTCAAATTTCATTACATTTTTCCCTGTAGCCAGCTACTTTCTACTGAGCAAGATGACCCACATGCATATGATAAATAGATTACCCAGCTGCTTCTTTGTCTGAAGGCCAGAGAGAAGATACTGCTTGTTGTTTTCTTTCTTTACCGTATTCAGAGGTAGTTATGAAAGCAGGGACTGAGGAAGAAAACAGTTACGGTAAGGCAGCAAGACACGGCTGAGCAATATTTCAATTACTGTAACAGCGGATGAATGAATCAGGAGCTTGCGAATGGTGATGTGATGTTGGCTGACTTTACTGAAAAAGTGGTAAAATGTTGGCAACATCAGATGTCAACCCCATTCCCTACAGATAAGCTCTCCTTATTCAGAAGAAAAATATCTAGAAATGCATGCCATCTAGCCCAAGGAAGTAGGATGTGCTGGAATCTTGAAAGGAGTACTCTTTCCTATTTCATGATGAATTTGTGTTCTACCTTTGCACAGATATAATTTGATACTTACTGAGGGGCTTATGTCCAGAAACTGAAGGGAATGCATGCAGCTTAGTTTAGTTGTTTACTTAATAGAAATTAAGAAATGCCAGAGTGGGGGAAAAAAAATAAAATTAAGGGCAATATGACAGTAAAAAGCAACATTTTCAATTGTATTTTTAACTACCTATCTTCAGATAGATGCTGGTGTTTTTTTCTTGTTCATTGACATCAGTAAAATTTATGATGGCCTTGATGGACACAATGTGCAGACAAATCAAAGACAGAATACCATGTTCATGGCCGCATTCCTCTCCCTGGTAAGTCAGGTATTCCAGGCAGCCAGCCTTCTCCTCCAGAGCAGGACAAGGTTCCCCACCATTTTTAGGTTCCTGTTGTACATAGCGCCTACGTATTCTCAGACCGGGATGACACTGTTCTGCACAGCCACTCCAATGACTCCATTCCCCCACAACACACGGAAGAGCTGCAAAGGAGTATCGAAACATTACTAGTGGTCAAGGTTTCTGTTTTATCCTAACTGCTCTCAAAAACTTGAGATATTAAGACTGTGTTGGTTTTTTTTTTTTTCCCCTTTTCTACTTTTATTTATACAGTTTTAAATGCTCTTCCAGGAGTCTGCATCCTCAGCTTTAACATTCAAACCTGCCTGCATTGCATTGCTCCATATTTGATCCCTTGTGTATAAGCCAACAGCCCCTCACCAAAAGCTTTCACTACAGCAATGAGGTTCTTCTGCACCCTCTTCTGAAGCGTACAGCATTAGCCCCAAAGGAGACCGTTTACGGGTTATCTAGACCAGAGTGGTCTGACCTACCCTGGTAGTTCCTACACCACTAGATTTTGTTTAAAGGGTGGAACATTAAGAAGCAGAACTCAGGAAGCCTTTCAGCAATCTTGATTCCCCTCAGATTGATTTCTAACCCCTTTTTCCTCAACACCTAAGTAAGAAGCAGTGCCACAGCTTTGTTGCCCTGTTATACACAGAGTGTCGTACTCCATGGTCCTTGCTGCAAAGACAATTTTTGTGGAAAATTTTGCTTTTTTTTTTTTTTTTTTTTTAGTCTCAGAACAATGCAGACCCTGCTCATTCCCAACAATACAGCAGTCCACTTAACATTTGAATTTTAGTTCTTGTGGATAACAAACTTCCTCTGAACTTAACCAAAACATTATGGGGAAAGTGTTATTATTATGAAAGCAAACTTTGAATCGTAAGAAAATGCATTTCCCTCTAGTAGAACATCAATAGCACAGGTACCATATACTCATACCTTTGGTTTCTCCTAATCCAGCCTAATAGAGATATAAAGAACTTCTCTCTTTGCACATAACCTTTAACCCAGTTGATGGCCTTTGACACCTTTTTGATTAAATAATATCCAGGTTCTTTAAAAACAGACTAAATGATTGAGACTGAACCCTTATTTCACGTTTGTCACTTCTTTCTGTGAGAGCCGTACAGGGTAAACTTAGCACCTCTCATTTTCAGCATTGTCTTTAAACTCAAAAATTATCAGATCTGTTACCAGTAGCCATTTCCTTCCTTATTTTATTCTCTGCAATGCATCTAATAATGATGGCATTCTCTGTGTAGTTCTCATTTATATTAAGCACGATATATATCTTTCTGAGCTGGAGTTCTCCCTTCTCTTGCACTTCTCTTTTGTATTCTGGCAAAATAGAAAGAATTCTCTGAGAACAAGCAATCATTCCCCTGCATGAGTTGTCCTCAACCTGTAGCCTACGAGGACATTTAATCTGACCAGCAGTCCATTTCTAGTAATTTCTTTTCCTGAAGGCCACCTGGTAGGTGCTTCAGGTTGGACAATGGTACAAAATACCCATCATCATCAATGGTCACGCTATCTTAAATTGGTTCTGAATTGTTTTGGGTCATGCTTCTCTAGTTATCTAGTTAAATAAAACTTTTTCCTTTCTCATGTATGCTGTTTCTTATTAGCTTATAATGGAACATATCACATGCTTTTGATTTTTTTTCCTTGTTTTCTGATTACAATTTAAATCCCCAAGAAGCTTTACAGCTTAACCACTAGTTACATACTTATATTAGTGTTGCAGAAAAGTGATGGGACCAAACTAGTCTTACAGGAAAATATTTTATGCCCTTTGGGATTCTGCCAGTACAAGGCATTGGGAAGAAAGAGTAGAATGTGATAATCTCCTTGGGGTTTGCGACTTCTCTCATAAAACACAGAAATGGCCATGTTTGCTCTGTCACTACATCCCTAATTTTTTGGAGCACTACTGATATTATAAAGCAGATAAAACCTCTCAAAGAGGCTACTTGGCAAATGTCCTTATCACACCACTATAATTTCCCTCCTCTGTTCTCACTGTGCACTATTCTAACCAAACTTGTCCACTTTTAGTGCCCTGACAGCACCATGTGTATGAGTGGCTGAGGATGCTGCATCCGACGCCCTAAGGAACTTTACTGAAACAGAACCACTGAGCTGCTCTGGATATTGGGCCACCAGTTGTCCATTCTGCTCAACAACTAGCATTCTCTGGTGTTTTCTTCTACCTACTGATAAATCCCTTCCCAGACAGCCCCTGGGTATGATTTGTAGAACAGCACTACAAAATAATGGAAAAAAAGCTCCCTTTGCCACATGCAGGTACCTGACACTGCACCACCAGGCGCTGCCCTCGGACACATCTGGGTACCCAAAGGTACATGACACAGTCTCTGTGGCTGTGAAGATTTCAGGATGACATGTTGTAGCATAACCCTCAGACATTTGTTTCAACCATTGGGAACTAGAAAAGGAAACCAGTGACAGTAAAAATGTCTTAGACCCCACAGTGGGATTGCCAGAACAAGTGCTAAATGTGGTATGGACCTGACAAGTCTTCACCCATCTGCAGGGTCAGAAAACAGTCCTTAAGCCCACTTTTTTTAATAGCACAAGGATAGACTTCAGTGCCTGATCACACATCTACAAGTCATTACCAGAGTACCCAAAGGACAGTAAGTGTCTATCTCGCCTGTTTCCTTATCTGTTGACTCTCTTCCAAGCTGGTCTGCACACAAAAGAATTTCCACATAACTTTAATCCCATATTAGCACCTTGATATGCAGATAACATCTGCAGGTCTAACATCATATTTTCCACGCAGGAAAATCCCAAAGGGACCGAATAACTGCATAACAAATAAAGCAATGACTTCATATCTTACTGGAATTAAACCAAACTGGTCATCTGTGGCAATATACGGCAATTTTATGGTCATCAAGATTTAGAACAAGAGGGATGAATTGCCTTAGTCATGTGGAAAAATATGAGTATTGGGTTGCTAGAAAGGAATTCAGTAAGTGGGATAATAATGTCATTCTTGCAGTCAGTACCCAGCAAACTATTAAGGGACAGTACATCAGTGTTGTGTCTCATTGGAAAGACGTCAAATTCCTCAGCATGACAGAGAATGGGTCCCAGAGATGATATACAAGGAATGGTGTCACCTTTTGAAATACAAAAAGAAGTATCAGGGACCCACATCTACATCTTTATGGTCTCTATGTTGCTATTGGTTCAGCTTAGTTAACACAACAATGGTAGATGATGACTTGTTGAAACAACAAGATGGATGAAAGTCAAAGGAACCTGAATTATAGGATTTGTGCTCAGAAACCTACTAAAATGTGGAAGCTAATGGAATTTCAAAAATACACAGAAAAATTACATTGCTATCTTATGAATCACAGATTAAGTGGTCAGAACCTTTCTCTTGTCTTCCATTTACAGCATTGTGAATCATAGTTCTTTTTTTCTGAGTCAAATTCCATTTAATTTTGTCCCATGTCTGCAAAAAAAGGAGGATTACTGTATGTTCATGGCACAACACACATTGTAATGTTTAAGGATCTGTGGATTTTCTCAGAGTAACCACTTCAGTTCAAGTGACAAGCTTATTCGTTTCTCAGCTTTCTCCTCGTACAGTAGTTCCTATTTAAAATGCCCCCTATGTACAAAAACATTCTTTCATCATTGCTAGAACTATAAGGGAATTTATTGAAAAACTTGTGGACTTAGGTTCAGAAGTCCATGGACTTCTTCTGAGCTATCTATTTATAAAGTACCAGACCTACTGCAATTTTTAGGCATGACAGAATTTAACTGTGCCATTGGCAGCTCTGGGAAGCCCCTCCTTTCAGTGGTTTCTATTATTTTGGAGCATTGCTTTTTTATTATTCCTAACACATTTCTTGATTACCTATCCTTGAGGCACTTTACACTTTCCCTAAATACTTCATCCTGTTAAATATTTGCAAAAGGATGAAATGTCATTTCAGCAGGTGCTGAAATCAAGAGTGGTGAACAGGCTGACAAATGAGCTGTAGTACAAGAACCATTGATCACCTTTCTTCACATTTATGTTTTCAAGCTTTGAACTTTACATTCAAAACAGTGAACTATGCCAACAAACACTCTTGATGTCATTAAACACAGACAGAATTTAGAAAGACTCAATAGAGAGGCATCTACATCCAACAGGAACAAAAACAACTTAAAATTTCCAGCCATACTTGTGTAAGTTGATACCAACTCCCACTGGAACTATATGGAATTTCTGTTTATATAAAATACAACCTAATGACTGCTCGCCATGGAAATTATATATGATCATTTGCCTTTAAAAGAAGGACTTGTGAATTTTGTGAACTTGGAAGTTTTGTAATTTTTGGATATATGAGTTCTAGGACCACTTTCTCAGGCTGCCAAAATCCTGCCCTCCCATGCTACATCCACCCCTGCCAAATGTGCTGTTAGCTCTGCTTGTGTTAGCATTGGAGCTCACAAAACCGGGCAGCAAGGCAGTGCAGGGAATCAAACCAGTCAGAAATGGGCAACAGAGAAAACAGAAATAATTCCCTGTGGGTTTAGGTCCCTGAACTGGGCCAGCAGTGACTGTCAAATTCTGGCTCTGGTGCGGGAGAGGCAAAGAGATAAAGAGACTTCACAGAGACTCCATCTTCCCACTGCCCACATGGAGTACAAGAGAGAGCCAGCACAAACACATAATGCCTTTTGAGAAACCACCACTGAGCATGAGACAAAAAATACTATCTTGATAACAGTGGGGCATCATCAGATGCCAGAAGTCATGGTAAGGAAAGTGTTTAAACTAGAACTTTTCAAGCACAAGTTTGAGCTTCTTTATGAGGAGCACAGAAATTTTTATTGGTTTAGAGTTCCATCTTAATGCTAATACTGAGTATTTTTATCATCTCTCTCCTTTTATACTTGAATATTAAAAATCATATTATTTACTGAAAAGATGCAATATGCTCTGACTGTATGACAAGCAAGTATTTTCTCAGTTCTCTCCCTACTGATTTTCCTGAATTATAGAACAATGCATTTTAAAAAATGATAATTTTAAAAATGCTACCTTCTGTTAAACCCTGTGGTGCATTTTTTTTCCCCCCATGTTATTCTGATGAGATTACTTAGTGGTGAGAGAACTGACTGTTTTTCTTCCGGAGACCTGAGGTCAGAGTTCTGCTCTGCCGAGCTCTTCTGTAAAGCTTTATATCCCTCAGGATGTGTCTACAGCATCTGACAGTCGTACTCCCCCTTCCCAGTACAGGCAGACATAAGCCAACTTGGGTCCCAAAGATATGTGGCTATGTCAGCACGGCACTGAGCCTGCTAAATACACCCTAATTAGCAGAACTGTGCAGCAGAGGCTCATGACTTTTTGGTTGTAGGCTGGCATCTGTCCAGCCAGCTGGGAGGAGACATTAGGCTGAGTGAGTACTAGTGCTGCACCTGCAAAGCAAGGGCTATGTCCTACATCAAAGACAGAGGGAGGGAAGACAAATTGTAAACACCCCAAAGAGTAGAAATACAGAAGGAGGCAGTGTGAATATCTACAAGGTTGCTACTCAGTTTGGTAGAACTGGACCACTTTCCCTCCTGCCTTGGGGGCCAGGCCTTCCACCATGGTCTGGCAGAGGACCCTTTTACAGAATCTCAGAATGTTCTGATTTGGAAGGGATCAGAAGATCCACGAGGATCATCGAGTCCAACTCTTAAGTGAATGGCCCTTACAGAAATCAAATGCATGACCCTGCCATTATTAGCACCACATTCTAACCAAATGAGCTTGCACTCATTCTCTTATGCTTATTTTAAAGCCCTTCCCTCAACAGTAAATCCTTGCTGATTCATACCCGTAGCAACTGGGCCAAAACCTCACGATGGGGATTTCCACAATCATTTCATTGACATTTGTTGGGCAGGATGTGAGGAATCAGCTGAAAGACACAGATGGGTGCTAAATGAACCTCCCTGCTGTCTCTGTAATTGGACACACCCCTCGCAATCAACGCGTGTTTGGGACTAGCACGAGTGAAAAGTAACATAAAATTTTAAGAGGTAAAATAACTTCAGACTGTCAGTGTACTACAGCTGATCTGGAAACCTTGCAAATGTCTAGTGCGAGAAAATTCTCTGTCCCCCTTCCTGTGCCTGCCGCTACCCTGGCGCTGCCCCAGCCTAGTCCCTCTTCATGCCCTCGCCCCGGGGCTGGGGACGGCGGGGAGGGAGGAATCTGCCCGCCCCATGACCGCACGCCCCAGCTCCAAACCCCAGCGAAACCTCCATCCCGCGAAGCCCCGGCAGGCAGACGGCTCCCTGTACCTGGAGAAAGGGCCGGGGGTGCGGGGTCCCGCCCGGACCGAGCCCCACCCGCTCCCCTCTCGCCGGACCCCCCAGGGCCTTCTGCGGACGCACCTACCTGGACACGCCTGGCTGTGGTCGTGGCAGCAGTCCCCGGCTCGCCGGCAGCCCCCGTCGCAGTAGCAGGTCCCGTAGCCCCCTCCCTCCCTCCATCCCTCGCCGACGCAGGAGGCATCCCGGCCCTGGCAGCACTTTCCCGAGCAGCTGCCCCCGGCCCCGCTCCCGGCCCACAGCAGCCCCAGCCACAGCGCTCCCGACAGCGCCGCGCCGCCCATCACCGTGCTGCCCATCACCGTACAGCCCATCACCGCACAGCCCATCACCGCACAGCCCACCACCGAGCCGCCCCGACGTGAGGATCCCGCAACGCTGCGGCCGCCGCGGGCCCCCGGCGGAGCGGGGCGGGCTCGGCGGGCAGGCGGCGGGGGCGGGCGGGGGCGGCCGGCGCGGTCCTGCCCGGCCCTCCCTGTCCTGCCCGGCCGGGCAGCTGGGCCCGCTCACAGCCCCGAGGGGCGCCCGGGCAGCGGCAAAGCTTCGGGGTGCGGGGCGAGCCGGGGCAGGTACGGTGTTCTGCCAGGTGGTGGGTGTTTCCCACGGGGTCCCCATGGCAGAACCCACCTAGCGATGTCCCACACAACGATGTTCTTTCTGTAATGGGTTGTACTGGGACTTACACAGCCATGTCCTGCACAATAGTATCCCGCTCTGAAGGGACTCACACAAATATGACCCTCGCAGTGATGTCCTGTGCAGGGATGTCCCGCACAGCAGGACCCACACTGCCATGTCCCACACAGTGGTGACCTGCAATGTACCCCACATGGTGATAACCCTCACAGCAACATCCCACACAGTAACGTCCCAGGGGGTGGTGACTCTCACCAAGGTCCTACACAGCAGTGTCCCACACTCCACTGACCCCCACAACAATGTTTGACACAGTAATGTCCCTCCCTCCCACGGAGAGATGTCCCGCACAGCAGGGTCCCATGTATTGGTGAGCCACAGAGCAATATCCTTCACAGCAGTGTCACACAGCCACGTCCTGCACAGGACCGAACATTCCACCTGGCAGTGTCCCACACAGCTGTGAACTGCCCAGCCATACCCTGTACAGGGGTGATGCACATGACAGTGACTCACATAACTGTCCCAGAGCATTTCTATCCATCTCCACACAACCCAGGGGGTGCAAATGGCCTGGGACCACAAGACAAGATTTATTGGTACAGGCACTTTCTCATTTCAGGGCACATCCCACACAGCCAAGAGCATTTGCTGTGTTATGTTTTTCATTTTCATTCCTTTTTTTTTTTCTCCTTTTTTTTTCTTTTTATTTTAGACTGTTTCCAGAACAAACAAAAGAAGCTGTACTTGCAGGTGCATAAGAAAAGCGAGGTGGATTCCCAAGTAACTTCCTAAAATACAAAGATTTGGATTCTGGTTTTCAACTCACTCAGCGCTAAGAGGTTTTCAGGATTAATGGAACCTGACAATTTTAGCCAAAAGTCAAATCCCAAAAGTAAGTAGTGAGGTGACTGCAAAAATATGTTAGCTTTGCACACTTCAGTTTGCAGATAGCTACTAAAGAAAGAGACATCTGGTCTCCCAAAGCTGCCTACAGATGGAAGGTAACAGTCTATTCTATTATCTACTACATGTGGGTACTTGAACCCCTCAAGACAGCTTGGGCCAGGAAGAGTTCAATTTCTTGTAGCCATCAAACATTGCTGTTAAAATGTTGTCTAAATCCCTGAGGACTGGGTCTGCACTGTTATCCAGTGTGCCATTAATGAACTCGCTGGCGTATTGCCAGCCTAAAACTTGAACCAGTGAATAGCAAATGTTGGGGGAGTTCCTGCAGTGGGTGGGAGGAGAACAAGACTTGCAGGCTTGGTAAAGGCAGTGTGAGAGAAGGAATGACTCCATATTTTCCTTTCCTTTAATATATTCCTGTGTGTCACCTGAAAGGCAAAATATTAGCAAATAGTAGTAGAAACTACCTTTGTAAGTAGACAAATCATGTGCAGACGACTTTTGCTAAAAGGATAAGTCAGTAAAAATTGGACAAATTCAGAACAGATTAAAGAGGGGCTTTGACATAGTGGATATGTTTACAGAAAAAACAAGAAAATATGTCTGCAATGGTCCAGTAAAAAAAAAAAATACACACACACACACAAACCAAAACAAACCAAAACAAACAAAAAAACCCCATAATACAAAGAAAAATGCTATAATTTCTACTAGATGTCGTAAAGCAGATGTTTCAGAGCAAACAAAAAAAGAAAAAAGAATCTTAATTAGGGGAGAGAACAAGTTCACCCAGTATGTTCCAGCAAATACTTTTTTTTTTTGCTTTTAGTGTAGTTCCTCTCTATTAGGAGTAGCACTAGGTAACTAGATAACTAAGAAGGACAAAGAAACACAGTGATGTGTTCTCAGGCAACATTGAACCCTTCAGGCAATTCCAGTAAAACAGGCAGGGATTTCTTTCTAGTCTGACATGAGATGGTCCTCAGAAAGTTGGTGATGCTCATGCCCTGCTGTTGTTTATCTTTTTGTCATGCAGAAAACTTTACAAGGAAAAGCAGTTTGGGGCAAGGGTGATTTAAAATGCATGTGTAGGTAAGCTTAGGGAATGTGCAGAGCCCTTGCTCTGTCTTCCTTGTAAGCCTCAGAGGAGAACTGCGTGGAGCATAGGTCATCAGGCATCTGTTCCACATGTGCACTTTGTGCCAAAATATTTCTTAATCCCAGAGGTGAGGAGAAATCTAAGGACTGTATTGTAGTCATCTCAAAAACAGGTGTTGCTGTTGGCTCTGAGATTTTGAAAACCATGAACGAGATCAATTTGTCAGCCATTTTTGTACTTTTTTCCATTTCTGCCCTATTTTAGCTTTTGGAACTCTAAACTCAAATTTCCAAACTAAAACCTAACTGCAGTATTATATGGTAGAAGGGGAAAAGAAAACAAGGCTGTGAAAAAGTTTTTTCAACTAATTTTTCAAACATATATATGGTTTCAATGAGTCTTGTTCCATCATTTTATTTCCAGCCAAACTGTCCCCATTGCCTTACATGGAGTTCTCCTTGGTTTCAAATACCACAAAGATAAAATTGAGACAAATGTGTCCCAACAGTAAATTAGAATGAGAACTAGTCTTTATTATTTACCATAGTTTTTTATGCTTTCTATATATACAGCATGTAAAGCAGGGCAAAACTCTTCCCCTCTGTCTGTTTCTGGGGTGCACAACTACCCATAATATTAGGTAGAAGGCTGAAAGCACCTGCAAGTGGGAACAAAATATATGTTTGATAGTAAAATACCTCTCTTATTTTTCAAGTTTACCTTACAGCTGCAGTGACTTTGAGTACCTGATGTAAGACTATTCAACTCAACTTCAAAGTCTTTTTCAAATACATTATCTGTCAGCCAGCAGCATTCCACATGCCCACACCTCCTCATGAGCAAACTCTCTGGAAGGTCCTAACTTGCAAAAATAGAGCTAATTTTTCTTTGCTTCTAGGAGGTTAATCCAATGGCATCAAAATGAGAAGACTTCAAAGATCCTGCAGGGCATTTCTTTTTCTTTCAGACTCATGTTTGCACACAGCTCTATTTATTTGAGAGAAATACCCTTCCAAAAGCAAACTGCTTACATTTTATATTGAGACAACAGGGTGACTGATGTGACTACAAAGGTTACAGGCTGTCTCTATCCTGCTGTGCAGGGCCATGCTTCCTGAGAGCACCACAGTCAGCTGCAGCTTGAGTTTGTCATGAGGCCCTTGTTCCCACTGTTCTGATAACGTAGACTTTCTCCTGATAAGAAATAATCCCTCCTAAGGTGAATAACCAAATCATGGTGTTTGCTAAAACAGCTTAAAACAATAGCAACATTTTGTATGTAAGGAAAATGAGGAGTAATTTGTCTTCACTGACAATCAGCCCATATAAAAGCACAGTAGATGGTACATAAAGGAAGGTTGCTATAGTTTTGTAGGCTGTGCAGTTATACAGGAAGCATGATGCTCTTTCAGTGACTAGCTTGTGTACATCAAATCACTCATAAGAGAGCAGGCTGAATACCTGCCTATATTTGAGGGAGGTCATTTGCTGTGCAAAGAGCCTTTCCCTTCCACCCACTAAGCTTTGGCAGTCCTGTCAGGCACAACCCTGTCATGGGAGATGGGTTGGCTCACTGCATCTCAGTTACATCCATTGATTTTGGTCGGGGTTGGTAATGATGCATAAAATCTCTTGAATTTGAGAGTTTAATGGAATTATAGCAGAGCTATCTATCAGGGTACTTTTAACTTATTTTTAAAGGCCTTCATCCTCCCTGTTAGCTATTGAAGAAATGTTCAAGTAGTGAGATGAATACAAAGCTGCTGTCAAGCTTCCACATAGAAAAAGTCAGGCAAACCTGTATGTCCAGTCGAAGCATATCAGGGCTGGAAAACATCCTTTTCCTGTCTTTTCCCCTGAATGTCTCTTTTTTTTCAGTTCAGGGAGCTGAAATGAAATGGAGCAGCTGAGCCAGCGTGAGGAAGGGGAGGTGAGCCAGGGCAGAATGGACGGAGAGGGCAGCAGGACTGCCTCCACCAGCAGCAATTAATGATGAGACTGGCTCAGCTAGTGCACTCATAAGTGAATGTGCTGAGTACCTGGCTATATTTGAAGAAGAGCATTTGCAGCATAACCAGTGATGCACAAAGTGCTGAGTTTTTTAGCTCCTGGTCCTGGAAAGTCAGACTATTAGTCAGACAGTCTGTCCTGGTTCCTCAGGCCAAATAGGACACTTGTGCTTTCAAAGGCTTTGCTCAGATGTGAAGGCATCTATTCATTATGTGTGAGGAATACAGCCCACCTGACTCCTGTTTGTTAGTTATCTTCCCGGGTAGTTTTACATTTTAAAGGCACAGAATCATTCAGAGTAAGAGAAGGTGGCAGTTTAACATGACCACTTTCCAAAACAGAACTCCCTCTTATAAAACTGTGGGTCCCTTCCAAGCCATCTTATTCTCTGATTCTGTGAAAATTAGTATCCTGGGATGTTATTCTACATACTTTCCTGTTTCTCCTGCTTTGAGGTTATTTTCTTTAGTATTTACAGACCCCCTCTTTTCTGCAACCATGACTAAATCAATTACTTCCCTTCCCAATGTAGGAATCACTATTACCATTTTAAAGATAGAATAAAACAATACTGAGAGATTAGGGCACCTATCCAGCAAAACACTTAAGCACTTGCATAACCCAAGGCACACAACAACCCCACCGTAGGACCGTTCTCTTGTTCCAAGTTGTGCAATCTTGGAGGATTTACCGAAGTGGGGCCTCCTGCTGTGCCCCAGGGCTCCCTGAGACTCAGCTCCCTCACTCTCAGCTGCACACTGCAGCCACCAGCCTCTCCAGGCACAACCTCCGAGCAACCACACTACTCTGCCAGATCTAAAGCAAACATCAGGCCCAATTTAGGCTCCTTTCTCATCAGCATATAAAGCCAAAGAGATGAATAGGTTATCCTCAAATTCGTTACTTAATTTGCGTAAAAAAGTGGCTAAGACTCTTTATTTCTCATTAACTCCAGATCAGATTTGCCCTACTGCTTTAAACTATAACCAGTATTAGCATAGTCCAAAACTTGGTCTGTTTATTTCTTTCTCAGTTATCACATCCAGTAGCAAAGATTCCACATCTTGGAGCTATTGGGTGATATTGATGATGGTGCATTTTGCAGGGAAGAATGTTGCTCCCCCTCCTGCAGCTGACGAGCACGCTCTGCTGCAGGAATAAACATGTTTCTGTCAATGAAGAAAGCAGGAATAACTATAGTTTATAAAATTAGGGCACTGAACCGTTGAGAGAAAGAGTATTTTTTTCTGAGCATAATCCCACTTTTAAAAACGTCTGCCAGTCTTTCCACTGGTCTGATGAAAAAGCGGATTTTGCTGACTTGAATCATTTGAAAGTAAATGATGATTCTGGTGTACACTGGCTGGCAGAGGGAACTGTTTATATAATTCTGGGCTTGCTAATAACCCTCTTCATGGCTAGAAATGGTGCCAGGGAAGCTGCTGGCTATGTAAAAACTTTCTCCCATTTCCTTGCCTTTATTGTTTTCTGTCACAGCTTGTTTTTTTTTCTAATTAGTACATGAACTATTTTTAGTGCCTGTAGACAAAAATGTATTGTTCAATCTAAAATGAGGCCAGGTACCATGAAAAAGTTTTCAGGGAAAAATATTTGGAGCCAGAGTTTGTCTTTGGCTGTGTGCAATGAAAGTTTGCCTGCTTAGTCCAATTAGTTACAGCCATGTCACTTCACGTAAGTCAATGTATCTGTGTCAGTGTACAGGGCAGATTTTAGCTCTCACTCTGCAGAGGAATATTCTAAACCACACACATCTAGCATCTGCAGCATCTAGAATCTTCTGAATTAATTTTTTTCCCATCCAAATTCCATGCACATTTTGTTGTTTCAGAGCAGAAGAGCAAACAAAACTTTTCAGTCAGATGATGGACTTTATGCAAATGTGGTTTTTGATAGGGCACCTCTTTGTAACTCACCTAATCAGCTCTAAGAGATCTTAGAGGCCCTGCATTGTAAAAAGACTGGATGCTGCACTGAGTTCTACTCATGTGTGTACACACACCTGCGTGCACCATGCAGGTAAAGGTGCAGCAAGATTTTGTGACCCCATAATTCAACCTAAAGAAATAGAAAAAAACTCTTCCATATCTAGCAGTCTCAGCTGAGAGGCAAGATGTGAAGCCTTGTCATATCAGTTCCCTGTAGACTTTCAAATCAAGCTCTGTCTTGACCGTTTTCTTCATGATTGCCCAAAGCCCAGCCCCCAGTATGCCTCCACTCTAGTCAACCATTAAATTCCTCTAATGTGATGAGGGCTCCATTACAAGGGGAGAGCTTATCTGTGTGGAAGTAGTACCCATAATGGGAACCCAAGGAGAAATCCACCAGAAATTAGGAGCTCTCCCAAAAAAACAAGTGCCTCCTGTACTCTGGATACTACTGCATTCTTTGATTTTGCCTAATTAAAAGGAAGCATATACGTTTACCAAAAAAGACCCCCAAAACAAGTCACTCCAAAGTACACACTTGCCCTTTTAGAAAAGACAAATATTACTCATGTTCCTAAACACACCTGTGAAAGTTTAGCCAATACTGCGGTGACCAGAAAAGCAAGAGATGTTAAGTGTAGGATCAGTCCTAGCTGCATATATGAAATGGGTTCTGATAATATTTTAACTAGAAGAAACCAAGTATTTCAGAAAGAGAGAAAAAAATATGATCTCCCGTCATCTGTGCAATGCAGGCATGTAACACTTCACCAGATAATTCTAATGCAGAGGCAGATGACTCACAGTTAAGGTAGCTCTACGTTAGAGTAGTAGGTATTTTCAGCTTTTTTTCAGGTTATGGGTCCTTAAAATATTCCAAATGCACTGACCTCTGCAGAAAGAGCACTGCTTTAGAGACTGAAAATAATCGAGAAGTCATCAGATGCTACAGTAATCCAAATAGTTGTGTTTTGACATGTGTTCAGCTGTGTTTTCAACCTCCCATCCCTGTATCTTCCCAGCAGAATAACTACCAAACCCACTGTAATATATTAGTGGCCTTCAGCCAGAATGGGACAGGGCTGGATGATGAAGAGAACTTATGGGATGAGCCTCAGAGCTTGGCTTGGCTGTTGGGTCTGCTTTAGATTTGCCATAGTCCGCTCTGGTTCTTCAACACCACAGGATTTGAGTATCCTTTTCTGCCTGCAAATACAAGGGTGAGTTCCTGCAGGTCGTCAGGGGATGTGTAGGTACCTCTGCAGGGGAGGGAAGCTCAGAAGCATGCTCAGAAGCTAGTCCAATTGTTGCAACTTTTTTCTTCTGTTCATATCTGTCTTGACAGCATTAGCCTTTGACTAAGCTGCCATAAAACCACAGCACGTGCACATGGTCCAAAATGAGCCTCATCAGCCAAGAAATAAATCAACCTTGCAAAGTTGCATGAAGTGGAGGATCTAGTCTAGGAATATATCTCCTCTGCCACCAAATCTTCAAGGCTTCTTTCAGGAGATTCTCTTCAGGTCTCCTCAGGACTGTATCACCTACCAAATATGACTTGCTTCTCCCGCTTACCACCTTCCCCACTTGGCTGCTTCTGCCTGCAACATGTCCAGGTCTTCCCCAATGGCCCTTGGCACTCACCACTCTTGCAGCACCTGATGGGTTTCTGACATATGTCCAATTCAGCTGCAGAGAGCCAGCTGGATTGGGAGAAATTTTCTGCAGAGACCGTGAATGACTTTTCACCTGGAATGCCCCCATCTCTGTCTTTGAAGGTTGTCCTTACAGAGGTAAGTGCCCTCTTCTGGACTCACAGAAGAGTGCACGCCAAGGCTTGGGAGTGGGTTGATGTTTTTTTAGCACTTACGCTGCTGAGAGGACTATTATGTGCTTCCTTCTTTTGGACTACCAGTGACAAATATGTGCTTTGTTATAGAAATGCTAACTAGGAGTGCAGGCAGGGGCAGTGATCACAGAATGAAAAGTCCCTGCTGCTGCAGTGTAAATATTCTTGAGTGCTTTGCAGTTCCACTTACAAAACCTTTGCATTGTTTTAAAGACAAATAATATAAAATTTAAATAAGAGGTCAATCTCCAGTCTCAGCTGGAATCAATCTACGTGACTTAAGTGGAAGTGTGTTATTTTAGATGGAGATGTGCCTTTCTGTGTTTCTGTGTTTTGCTTCGTTCATGGCATGCTCAGAAATTTTTGGAGTGCTCTGCCCTTCATAAAATGGCCCTAAATCAGTTTTAATTTCTTCCTGATGTGTAATACCTGGGTGTTCTCTCCCCTTTTCTAAAGGTTTTTTCAAATAATTTTAAAGATATTTGGAGGAACTTTCTTCCCAAATGACAGCTAGAAGAGGTGAAGGAGTGAGAGCACCAGCTGGGGACAAACAGTGAGAAATAATATTTTTCTACTGAGATGTTGAATTTGCAACCAGTTCAAACTCTGAACACAGGACAGGTGCATCTCTTTTTGCTGTTACTTCAGTTGAAACAGCACCAAGTCTGGCCTGATGTACATGCATCCTGGGCACATCTTTGTCACCTAAAATGGAGATTACCCAGAATTTACAGGAGGTTCATAAAATATTGAAGAGTGCTAAAGAGCACAAACAGTTGAAGCAGCGTGAGCCAAATTCTCCCCAGGATGAATTTCCTATTGGGCCGTTTTTAAAACTTTTTGGTATTTATATCACACAACAGCATATTGTAATTTGGATGCAAATGGGTGATACTTCATTTCCTTCAAGGATATTTCAGATGGGTTCCAAGATGGTAGTAACTGACTTCTGGACTCTCCCTGCTTAGTTGGAGACTCTATGAGTTAGTTACTTCCACTGCATACTTGGAAGAAGACCCAATAAATGTGTCTAGGCTTTACATTCTGTTGGGGTGGATGTGTGGTAAGGGCAGATATAGCACTGGACTCAGCAGGAGTCAGCTCAGCTTTGCCCGTGGCAGATGAAACAGAACAGTGCCTGCAAGTGCAAGGGCTTTTCCCATCCGCTTATCCATGGCCCTGAATTTATCCCAGTATTTCTGTGTTTAAATATATGTATCATATGTGTAACTGCATAATATATAAAAACATAATTAATTTTAGGGCTATATTGTGTCTTGATTTTTTTTCTGTCTTTCTCTTAAATGCCCTATTTTCCTGTCTAGCTTGAATGTGGGAGTACTTCAGCTGTGTTTCTGTCTCTCCCTGGATTCCTATATTGGCTTAGTTACAAAGCAGAAGTCTCCAGGGTAGAGGATAACCGCAGTTAGGCCTCTGTCTGAAACATGTTTATCAATTCTCTGTGAAGTTATCTGCACCTTAATTTGACTGTAGACCATCACAGCATGTCTACAAATTTGATATTGAAAATTTTTACATAATTTTTTTGTTCAGCTAGAGATATATCCATGGGAAGCAAAACTAGATATACTGCACTTAGTGCATGGAGAAGCTTATATCTCAGAAAGGAAAGCAACACTTTTCTCATGGGATCACATTCTGGTTTTATTCAGCATTCATGAAACTCATAGAACTGTCCTCCTGCTGCACTGAATATATATCAGTGCAGAATGGACCATCAGCAATTTTTAAGTTTCTATACTCTTTAACTTCATTAGCTTCAACAATAATATACTGTAGAGACTCTTTGGTGTGACTTTAAAAGATCCTTGACACCTACACTAACCAGGCCACTTATTCATAACTATTCCTTCTGGCAGACAACATCAGTCTCGGAGAGATCACTCACTTTGTTCATCCAAAGCAATCAAAACCACTGCAATCACTCATATGGAAAAAAAGAGAAAGCCCTACACCCATTTTGAATGCCTTCAGATTTACAACATTAGGAAAATGTTTGACAGCAAGAAGTGCTTAATCTACAAAGGATTATAGTTATCTTCCCAACATGCACACATCATTAATGTTAATGGGAACTGCACCTCCAAGACTCACCCTAAAATGCTAACTGTAAATTGCATCCCAGTAGGATAATTAAAAGTCTGGTGGAAATACAGCAAGTTCCAACAAACATTTTCTCCTAGGGTAAGTGATCAGAGAATTTGGAATTGAAAAATATAGTCAGCCATTTGCCTAAGATGGGTAGTGCATCAGTTTTACAAACAAGCTCATACAAAAAGGCTTTTTCTGACAGGTATAGTTTTAGTTGGTCTATTTTATTCTATGTTTCTTAGGCTACTTGTTTTTTCCTTATTTTCTGTAATCCTACTGGACCTGAAGTTCAACCCTGGGATATGTTTGTAATCATTATTGTATCAGCATTGCCAATTTTCATTTTTATTTCTCCCATGTTAACTACTGTGAAAAATTATCAAAACTGTTAGCAGAATGACATCTTTTTTTCCCTCTTATTTAATTCTGCTTAGGCTTAGCAGAAAACCATTTCATCACTGGATGTAATTTTTGGAAATAAATATGTCTTATGCCATAATTAACTATCTTCTAAAATTTTAGGGGCATCAACAGATAAGTACAACAAAACTGATCTGTCTCATTTTCTTATTTTGCTAAGGTTGGTGATAAAGGCAAAGCTAGGAATGAAATCAAAATAATCATCTAATACCCCATGAGGACCAAATTGCACAGTTAGAAGAAAGTAGCCTAGAGCTTCTAGACTACTTGTCCCATACGTTATCCAATTTTGAGATGAAAGTGTTTGCCCATAGGGCAAAGTAAGTCATGGGAATCGTTTTCCTAATCCACAGGGGTTTTAAAGTTTCTAGGAAACATTATAGGCCTTGACACATTCTCAGTTGATCTAAAGTGTTCACACAGAGGCTCAGAGTTTATCCAGTAACCTCTGAATCTCTATCACTGACAGCAAGAAACTTCAGACTTAGTCTCTGCCATTGCCTTTTCATGGCTTCGGAGAAAAAAATATCTCCCAGCGTATTCCTGTGTGTCCATGTTCAAATGTGTGCATGAGGTGAGTGCCTTAGCACAGGATATAAAATACTTCAAACAAAATGGACTTGGTTGTTTATGAGGAAAAGAAAACTGGTTTGGAAATTTGGAGGTTATGCCTCAGGCAGCAGCTGATTGTGCTGCAGAACACAAGGCCTTAAGCAGATGTTGCTGGAGTTTTGTTGAAGAAAAATAAAGTATCTCTTAAAGTGGAGATTTTCAGCACACATTTCTGCAAACTTTTAAGGGGAAAAAAAAGAATGTTTCTTTGGTTTGTTACTTGGTTTCTTGACCTCCTTACAAATTAATTCACATCCTCTTTGGAACTATCTTGGTAAAACGAGTGGTGAGCACTTCCCTTAAATGAATGTTCATTTGTCTACAG
>NW_020956016.1:279457-280606 GCF_003031625.1 Empidonax traillii
AAAGTGGAGATTTTCAGCACACATTTCTGCAAACTTTTAAGGGGAAAAAAAAGAATGTTTCTTTGGTTTGTTACTTGGTTTCTTGACCTCCTTACAAATTAATTCACATCCTCTTTGGAACTATCTTGGTAAAACGAGTGGTGAGCACTTCCCTTAAATGAATGTTCATTTGTCTACAGAAGAGGACTTACTGTGCACAAAAAGCAGATTAATCACTTGTACCACTCCGCTGAAATCAATAGGCACTCTCAGTGAGAACTTGGATCCAAAAAATTACAAAAAATGAGTTCTATTTCCTTATACATCGTTTGATTTAAAAATGTAAGTCCAATACTGCCCTGCACAGCTCATTTAAAGCAGTGGGAATCTACAATGTATGGCTCTGTGGAGGACACAGAGAAAACAGCACAAGGCAGTTCCACCTTCTGGTTGCGCCCTAAGGCAAAGAGATAGCCTGTTTGTTAATAGGACTGAATTATATAATCAGTGGTAAAAACAAAGCTACCAACCAGCAGAGAACCTCAGGCCCATAACACTGCTGCTGCAGCACAGTGTCAGAAATGGATCTCTGCAACAGATGATGTTGTGTTGGAGAGTCTGAAGTCTGACCACAAAGCAAGCAATACAGCTCCCTGGAGCAATTTGGGCAGCCACTTCACACTTTGGGTGGCTCTAAAGGATTTCCAGGCTAGGAAAGATATTGTAAATGGCTTTTTTATGTCAGTCAGCCCAAGTTTACAAGGAGTTTTATAAAGATTGCAGCTGGCTATGCAAACTCTTTACATAACCTTCATGATAGTGTGAGTTACAGAAGTGCTAAATACCCTCTTGACCTCAAAAATGAAGTGACCTCAAGTAGAAGATCTTCACCTTCAAAATAATAGAAGCCAAAACTATCAGCATTACTCTGCTACTCTTGAACCTAGACGTCATCTGCCAGTCCTGCACAGCACTAGTGTTCTGTGGGGACGGAGGAACACACAACGACCTCACGATCAATAAGCGCGTTCGATTTATTATCTATAAGGCAGTCATTTTATAACATGTGTAATAAGCTCATACATATTGCAAAAGCTAAGCTCAGGATTGGTTGGCCTTTAATATTGCTTACATACTGCTGAAGTTATGTCTGGAGTTTTAGTCCCTTTT
>NW_020956016.1:282128-294663 GCF_003031625.1 Empidonax traillii
GCATCTAGTGACCTTGACTTTATTCTCTCTGTCAGAGCCATCAGAACTTAGTCAAAGCAATGGTGTTTATATGTTGCTTAGCCTTGCACAGTACACACTTAGGATTTACAGAGAGTAAATGGAGATACTTAGACTTTACCCACATTGCTCCTTTGGACTGCACACTGTATGAAGAGAAACAGGCTAAACAGAGAGGCAGAATCCTGCTATACAGTGAAAAGGGTCAGAAACTACAGATACCTACTGACCATGGGATGCAAATATGGGGTAAGGATTAGGTTAGCAAAGGATTTGTCTTCAACGGGATTTTTATTGCTCAGTTAGTTATCAAGTGTATAATTGCTTTCTGATGACAAAAAAACTGCAGTTGTTTTCCCCTCTAGTAATTCTGAAATGCTGTGTTGACTGCTCACATCAAACAGTCATACATCTGGACTTGACAAGTGCCTTACAGTACACAGTTAATTTTGACTCCACTGTCCCCCTTTTCTTCCTTTACAGTGGCAAAATAAAAGACACAGCATTACTCATTAGGCATTTGCTTGCACTAATAGATCAGTGCCCTTGTCTGTTCCGTGATAGTTTCAAGCTATAATGTAGCATTGACTTTTTTTTTTTTTTTTTGCTTGCTATCAAGCAAGGTAGTGGGGTAATTTTTTATTATGATTGCATTAATTTTTACTACAAAAGCATAAAATAGTCTTAGGGAAGAAAAATTAATCCAGCCCTTGGCTTTATGCTTAGCACGCGGTGGAGTGATTTACACCTGCATAAATCAGATAGAACACATTACCAATGGTCAAATATCGGTTCATCTGCCCTGTTTTTGAAGCACAGGTTGGAAAGGTTTCCTTTCCACCTAACACAAGGTGGTGAAAAGGCAGCACAGTTAGTGTGAGACAGACCTTGTTACCTCAAACTCATAAAGTTTAATGAATAGCTTGAGGGTTTTTTAGGATCATGTTTCTGTGGAAAGAATGGTCCTGCCTCTCCACTGCCACTGCTGCCCCCATGTCTGATATTTAGGATGAACAGAGAGCCAGGTCAGCTTACTGATTCAGCTAAATGTTAACTTTTTTCTTTTGCATGGGCTGTGTTCAGGCAGCTGTGCAAGCAGATTCAACAGCTTGCATAATTGCCGGTGCTAATGAGAAAGATGTGGTGGGAACACACAACTGGAGCACAGATGATCGCAGAGGCATTTTTGATGGCAACATGGCCTTGCACTGGATTAAAAACCCATCTTTAGAAAGCATGTTGTGATGCTGGCTATGACTTGGCACTAGCATTGCCATCAAGTTTTATAGATAATGAGTATACAGCTTTATATGCTATTCATCATGGTGGCGAATTTACCCTTAAATGTAAACTGTTATGCTGCTTACCCAATAAACTCAGTTCAACTTCTTTAAACATTTAGTTTAGCTTGATAAATTCAGCTTCTCCTAAACATAAACAGAAACACAGTATTCAGTATAACTTTTCAATATTTCACAGCAAAGCCAGTAGCAGAAACTCATATTGGTAAGGAGAAAATAAGAAAAATATTTGTCTGTGCCTGCCAGCTTCAAGAGAGCTACAAGTTTATCAAGTCCAGGAATATCCAAATTTCAATTCAGTAGCAGAGTACCCTCTCTTCCTTTGAACAATCCCTTAAGCGAATGAACTGTTTTAACAGTAGAGTCAGTGAGAGCTGATTTTGCAATTTGACTTCATTGGAACTCTGAGTAGACCTTTTACAAGATGCTCGTATTTCATTTCAGGGAAAAAGCTGACTGGGCAAGACTGTTTTCTGCTAGTTTATTACTTTTTGCACCAGAAGTATGGTTTGGGCATTTTTTCTTTCAGCTTCAATGGAAATGAAGAGCAAGCTTGACTGAGGTGTTGCCAGCTCTCACAATTTCATCACAAGTCTCAACTACTTATGTTTTTTCTTAAAGCCTCAAGATTATGGCTGAAGGAAAGCTAAAACTTTTCTATTTCATAGCACTCTTCCCTTGCATTAAAAGCAAAGTTTCTCTCTTTTTACTTGCTGATAAAGTATGAAGAATGTGAGACAATTATACTTTCAGGGCTGAAGAGTCCCAAGCCAGTTATGAATAACCCACTTTTGTCTTTTTCTTCATGACTTTTACACCATTTCAAGGCTATGGGGATCATATTCTTGTTTTCTTTCAGTTTGCAGTTGGCAGCACTGCGAATGTAACAGGAAAAAAACATAAGCATCTCTTACCAGTTTTCAGTGTGACCTATCAAACTGAAAAAAATTAGGGCTGGGACTCAAAGACCTGAGTCCAAGATTTGGACAGCTAATAAAAATGAAAGGAAATGGTGCAGATGACTGAAATTGCTTTTGTGTCAAGGGAAAACATGATGTTTAAGTAATACCCAAGTTGTTGATATTTTTAGTTTATTTCAGTTCAATGTTGGTTTTAACCCTAGGTCATCAAAGTTGCTAATCTGTAAATACTACAAAGGAATTTTTTGAAACTACAAGCTTTCCAAAAGTTAAATGTTGCTGTTTGTTCTGTCAAAGATACTTCATATGATAGTTAAGTTTCCATATTCTGTGAGTCATCTGGGAACATTATATGTAACAATGTAGATAAACAAAAGAGAATCCCATTCTACTTGTGACAAACGTAGCCATTGAAATACTAATATTGGAAAAAAATCCTCAGAAATTATTTTATCATTTATGATGTTATTGGAGACAACATACAGTTCACATTCTCTTTAGCATTAAGGTAAAAACTGAAGCATGCACAAAATAGGCATAAGCATAATGCAGAATGGAAAAAAATTATATTTTGAGTATTCTTCACTGTTATTTCCCTCATCAATCTAACCTGCTTATAGATAGACTCACAGCCTGGAAAGGAACAAAGGTTTATTTATTTCCTGTTTTTAGGTATTCCCTGTAAGTTATGTAGCACAAAAATCCAAGGAGCAAGTTGGTTATCCAGTAAATGGAGAAATTCTTGTTGGAGCATTTTACATGGCTGTCATGAGACATAGTTTTTCACTGCCACCTAATTTATACTAAATGAACACAAAGAAAAGTCAATGACACAGTTACGCAACCAACTTATTAACGAAAACTTATTTACAAAATCCAAATTATTTTTAAAATATTTCTACAAAGTAAAAGTGGCTACAAAAGTAGTACATGTTCATGGTTCTGTGTTATTTAATTCAGGGTTTGTAATTTAGTCATAAATACGAAACTCGACACACATTCCTTCAGTCTGAAAGCAAATTGGTTTATGAAACTGAAGATGACCATTTAAATTAAAACCTGACAAATGTGATTCTGTTGTTTCAGATTTTTAGCCTTTAAAAATCAAGAATTGAAAATGTGGGTCCTGTTGTGGGCTTGATTCCACCTGCTTTGTTGTGCCATGGTTTGGAGCTATAAAAAAGTGATTTTTTGGGTAAATGAAATAGCTTTGTTCTCTCAAGCAGAGAATGGCACAATCCAGCCCTGAGGGAGGCAGTTCTGCCCTCTCCATGGCCTCAGCATCTGCTGCCACTTCCTGCATTCTCCCCACCTCTATTCTACCTCAAAATATCTTGAAATTACAGTAGCAAGGTCTGATCCCACATCCCAAGCCTACGGATAACAACCCACAGCATGCATAGGTGATCCACTGTGATGAAAGGACCATTTCCACTTTAAGTCAGGGGTTATGGAAACTCTGGTGCAGAACTTTTTTGGAATTTGTTCATTTATATATAAAACACGGTGGGACTTACAGTCAATCACAAATGAAGTCTGCAGCACTAGGGGTGGAGTGGAGCAGTGATACGAAAGACGGCTTCAGCCAGCTTTGTGTTCATCCTACTGGGGGCTTTTCCAGGCCCCAAGCAGAAGTTCTGGAAAGACTCTCAAGCAGCGAGGCTGGCCATTGCTCTGTGATTGCAGAGGCAACACTCTCCCCCCAAACCCCAACCAGCCCATCCCTGGCTGGCAACAAGCCTCCTCCTCTGACTCTCCCTCTTCCAGCTACTTTTGCCCTCTGTAGCAGCACAGGAGTGCAGCAAGCACATCCACCAGGGGCTCTCCTGATGGATCACTAAATGAGATGGGTTTCTGTCCCTCCCTCGATGAGGAGAAATGGTTCTTGGCCCTACCTTTTTTTCTTTTTCTGTCTTCTTCCTTCATCCAGACATGACACACAAGTGGAAAGGTGCAGGAGGATGTCTAGGCATTTTGAGTGAGGGAGAGACTTCTTGGGAAGGTGGGAGATGAAGAGAGAAACCTTGTTCTTGTATTTTCTCAGTAAATATTTTCCTATTTACAGCACCTGAAACCTCTTCTTGTCCCTATCCCCTCTAAAGCTCCATTAGGTTCACCAGCTCCAGAAACATCATGGACCTGCTTCAACGTTCCAACTCCCCCTTAACCTCTCAACACAGCATTTCAGAACATGTTCCATTCCCTTTGTTTTTTTATAGATTTCTTAGAGGCAATAAACTGAATTGAATTCCCCCCTGCAGGAGGGTCAATCTGATCTTAATTTTTAAGCACTCTGGAGCCAGTAAAACTCAAACATGTAGAACATTTTTCTTGCTTTTGTAGGAGGACAGTATCTCTCATTTCCACAGTCTGGGCATCTCTCTTAGATGAGCAGGATTTGTGCCTGTCCTGCTGGGTGTGCAATACCATCCTGTCCAACAAAGCCTGTACCTTATTTTTACTGAAGATCAGAATGGGATTCATGTAAATAAACTATATCTCGTTTAGCCTTCTTGGAGCAGGTGCTCATGAAAGAGTAGAGGTTTTCATAACATTTACTCAAAATATTTGTTTAAACTTTGGATGCCTTCAGCACATACAGTTTTACTGCTAAGATTTCACAGACATTATCTCTAGATCACCTACACTAATTTTATCAGTTCACACCATATGTGTTATGATATTGGGGCTTTTCCAGGTTGTTGCCCATTTTTATGTATTTTCCTCACTGGTAAAGAAGTGTAATTTTAGTTGTGTAGTTAGCTACACTGTAAAGTTTGGTTTTTTATTAATTGTTTAATTCATACAAGGAACTGTTGAAGACTTTAACTCTGAGACCAAAAATAGAGGGAAGGAAAAAAGATTCCAAACTTGTGACCCACTTTTTCCTTCGCTCCATTTATATTGCTATCTTCTGAGAAGAGCTTTGCAGCTCTTTTGATTAAGCTCTATAAACCAGATTCAGAAGGCTGTGGAGTTAACTCTAGACTTCCATTATTATAAAGGAATTTGGAGTGAAGAGTTCATGTTGTATTTAACACATGCCCTTCATATGAACAAAAAATCCAGCATCATCCCTGCTCAAATAGGCTGCAAATGTGATTCCAGACCACCTCTTGAAATGCATTTTCCTGTGCCAATAATGTTGCTATTTCCCTGCTGGCTAGCAATTAACATCTTTTTTCCAACCTTATTCTGGCATATTTTTTGGTGCCAAAGTGTCCTTGACCTGGTTGATATGCATGAATGCTCTTAGCCCAGAGGCAAATACCTTCCAGCAACATGAATGGTTCCTGCAAAGATTAGAAATGGGCAAAACATCCCCACTGTGTTTGATTCTAGTGGTGCAGCAGTCCTTTGGAAAGAAGTACTCAGTCCAGCTAAGAGTGGACCCAGCAATAGCCCATTTTCTTCTCAGTGGGTTTTTGGCATATTTTCCATGGCCCTGCTCCTTCCTATAGCAGCATATGGGACCAGTGTCTGCTTTTTCCTCAAAAGACATCAACTTCTGCATTGCTCTGTCAACAGCAGAAGGCTCCCCCTAATATCTGGAAAATCAGTTTGGAAAATCGAATAGAAAAGTGGCAGAACTCACTTCTTAATGTTTGAAAATGAGAAGGAGTCACTGAGGGTTTTCCAGCTGCAGTTCTGGACTCACTTTTACGGGGCAGTCCTGTGGGACTTCTGCAGGGCTAAAGCTAACATAATCACAAAACTGTAGCCAAAGAATTAGCCATTTCATAGTCATAATTTCTTACCTATCTTGCATTGACACAACTTAATTTTAATTACATTTTTACATTGAAGAGTAGGAATATATTTGTGCCCTGTTTGATTTGAAAGTAAAAAGTGGGCAGAAGTCTCCCAAATGTTTCAGACAGAGGTGTTAAAGATTGAAATGTGTTTCACCAGTATTACACAGTAACACAAATAACTGAGGAGAACATTTCTGACAACTTCAAGGTGTATTTTGCTAAGACAATTTAAACATGTGGCATGAGAACTTAGGAGAAATATTCATAAAGTCTCTGGTAAGAGTGGATATTTTTTGTCAGGCTTTGCAAGGAAATAAGACTTGCAAATCCTGCTTCTCTGCCTCTGGCTCTGTCTCCTTTTTTTTTTTTTTTTTTCTGTTGGTTTGACATAAAGGTGGAGATTTTACACATATTTGAAAAACTAAAAGTATGTTTGACACAGAAAGAGAAACCTTTAACACATTTAGTACCTATAAACTTTGGGAAAATCAGAAGATGTATAGAAAGACCACAGTAATTTCCCTGCCAAGGAAAGGCAGTTTTAACAGAGTTGTGTTTCTACTCTGTGGTGCAGCTTCCATTTGGCCAATGCACCCTGCTGCTTGTTCAGTTAAAGAAGATAGCAAAGCATCTTGATCCAAGACACTCCTTGGAAACTTGACTTCCAGCGAAGTAAGAAAACAAGGGTGTTCATCATAAAACACCTGTTTGTTGTTAATTTAGTAAGGACTTTTGGGTCACAGCTTGTTATGATTCTGTCTTTCTGGTTCTCCTTAAAGACTCCAGTAAATAATGTAGCTAAAAGTAATTTTTCAGGTCCCTTTCATCTCATCCTTTTGAATATAGCTCTGATGCAAAACTAAGCCTTCCATTCTGAGATTTTTGTCAGGTGGGACATAAGCCAGACACTAGGCCTTTAAGTCTTTAACTGACTGGTCCATATAGAAAGAAGAGTCCTTGCGAAAATTCTTCTAATGCATAGTAAGAAAACCTGAGTGTCCCCATTACTTAATTTCCTTTTTTAATTTTCCTTTGACAAATAATAAAGTCTTGAAATATTTTCATTGTCTGATACTGCTTGCATGCACAAGTAACTCACAGACTGAGGTCTAAATACCAGTTTGAATTCAATGTCAACTTGTAATTGATGAGGAGTGAACTTTCCCCTCAGGCATGACAGAAATACAGTCTCAGTATTTGTGAGACCAACTGCTCCACAGTAGCATCATATGCAATTTGGTTATCTGCTCTTCCTCTCCTGTCATTCATTTGGATCACATTCAGGGAACATTACCTATTTGTGTTCTATATCATGCAGTTATGCCAGAAGTGGCATCACCTGTCATCAGATATGTTTCATATTCCCTTTGTAAGCATTAGTATTGTTATAGTTTTCAGAATCCGATGCAATAACATTCAAAAATGTTCTTTGTTCAAAGTGCTTACTTACTATTTTCCCTGCTGCAATAAAAGACCTTTAATAAATGTATTTAGAGAGGACTGAAATGTTGACCACCAAATACTTTCTGTGGGTTTTGTTTGGTTGGTTGGTTTTTGGTTGTTGTTTGGGGTTTTTTTTGCATTTGGAATGCAGAAATGCAGTCTAAATTATTTCTTTCCAGAAAATAGTGCAACAGGAAGGTTTACATCCATGATTTTTGAAGTTTCTACTCAGGGCTGAGCCAATTCAAAGATCTAAGTGAACAGAAACTTTCTAAAGACTAGACCTAAAGATATTATTTTGAGGGGAATAATTTATTCCACAAATTTAATCTCTTATTTCTAAATGTGGAATATCACAGGCAGCTGCCTTTTCTTATTCTTTTATATCTGTAATTTGCTATAGAAATTATGACAATTGAACTGTGTCCTTTAGATTTCACAAGTGAGATTTATGCCCAAATACTACCCAGACTTCTCAACTTGTGAGGTTTTACTAATTCAGTCCATGTTCATGGAAAGTGGGTTTACTTCTCGGGAGAGTGTAACTCAGTAAAATGCTACAGGTAGAGGAAAAGGCCAGACAGTGCTGTAGTGGCTTCTGATTGCCCTGTGGTTCTTCCACAAATTGTATCTGAATGAACTATCAAAGGAAAGATGGAAAAAATTATTCTTATGTGAACTCTCCTAGAAGAGGGAGCCATTCTTTTTTTAGTTGGTTACTGCATGAACATTTGCTCTGAAAATTCCTAGGGGAAAAAAATCCTAATTAAATGTAATTCAGCATTTCTTCTTTCTAAAGCAGCTATTAAGGAATACTGTTCCCAAAAAGAAAAAAGATGTCAAGTAAGTTTGGAAAGTTTAAATTTTGTCCCAGGGAACAAGTGGATTCCAGTTACTACCCTCTCCTGTGTTTATAAGTGTTCATAATACTGTACTTCAGAGGCCCAGTGTGCAAGGAAAACATTCCCCAGCCAAGGACATATAATGAACTGCAGTCTTAGTTCATCACAATGGTAAAAATCCAAATGTTAAATACACAAGGTAAATAATAAGGTATTTAAGACTCATTCTGAAGACACAGGCATTTTTAATGATACTTTTAATGGTGTTCTGGTTCATCAGGAAGGCTCTGAAGACACAAACCATTGGATTACCTCCTCTTGTGACAGAATGGCACATGCTTAGCTGTACTGTATCACATTTGGATCAGCTATGGTTCCAAATAGCACCCAAAAGTCAAATGCCAAAT
Source organism: Empidonax traillii (assembly GCF_003031625.1). Lineage (NCBI taxonomy): Eukaryota > Metazoa > Chordata > Aves > Passeriformes > Tyrannidae > Empidonax > Empidonax traillii. The sequence continues at coordinate 290,815 of NW_020956016.1, forward strand.
GCCTAGAGGAGAGGTTGGACTCATACCTGAGTATGAAAACTTCACTCCAAACTTTTGAGTTTGGACCAAACATAAACTACAAAAAATGTATTTGCCAGATTTTTTCCAGATCCAGCCCAAGAAAAGAGTAACTGCACAAGACTCGAAAAAACAAGCAGATTGTTCACCATTTGAATGTAGAAAGTTCATCCATCAATTAATTCTGGATTCACTGTGGACTTGAACTTTGAGAGATTATCAAACACAGCTGGATTGTACATTTGTTTCTTCACTTTCCACATTTCAACACGCAATAAGTTCCATTTCAATCTCCAAAAATTTGAGTCAATTGCTCTTCGTTGTGCCAGTATCTGAATTTTGCGTCTAAACCACTGAGTGAACCTAAGCTTAGCTACCATTCTGCCTGGGTTGATGTGAAAGCCCACTAAAGCACTCTGGTTACTCTCAGTCAGAGCTCCCTTCTATCTCCACTGAAACTGAAGCTTCACCAAGCAGTGCTGAGCCCTGGTCCGAGCTGGAAAACATTGGCTACAAATTTTTCACCTGATAATGATTCAAGTTCATGTTGGATGTGGCTTTGAGCAACCTCGTCTAGTGACAGCGACGTAGGAACCAGACGATCTTTAAGGTCCCTTCCAACCTAAACCATTCTGCCATTCTACTGTTCTATGATTTGTTTCCTTGCACCATCTGGTGGTTCTTTACACTAAATGCAACAGCAGTGCCCAGTGTTCCAGCGGTGATCCCACAGCAGCTCACAGTTGACCTTGCACATGATCTTGGGCTAATGCAGGAGACAGCACCTGTCACCAGACTAGTTAATAATCAAAAATGACACAAATCCCCCTGGTATGACAGAAATCATGCTTTTTGCTTCAGGTTGCCTCTCCATCATCCTGATCACAAGCCTCTTTGCAAAAGGATGTGCAGAATAAAAAATGAAATCTGACAAAACTGTATTTATAACAGTAAAAATAATTCAGTCAAGGTTTAACAAGTGCTTTAATCAGGTATTCTCTAAAGCCTGCCAGAGGGATGTGCCAGCTAATAGAAACTTTTGACCCTGATTTTTGGCTTTGTTGACTCTTGGCACTCAAACAACGTGCTGGCTCAGCACTCCAATGAAGCCGACCAGTTGGACCAAATTGTATTTAAGTGGTTTTGGAGGAGGACAGCCATCATCATTAGATGATTAGAAAATCTCGAGCTCAGGAGTGGCGTAACAAATGCATGTTGAACTGTTTGACTATAGAGCACAGGTCATAGGATAGCTTAAGGAACTGAGGAAAAAGCCAGAAATATATATATTTCCCCAAGGGAATGCATGACATTATAGAACAAGTGATGTCTTCACTTCCCACTTATGGAACCTGGAGCTTGTGACTGTGGTGAAATAGTTTAAGGTCTCAGCTGTTGAAAACAGCAAATCCAAACAGATCTGATTAGACAAGTTCTGCAAACCCTGCCAGATGCTGAACATTGCTCAGTTAAAACCTGGACTGACTCCACCAAAGCCAGTAGAGAAATGAGGAACTAACAGATTTCCTTCAGCACAGAGTCATGTCCTTCTTTTACTTTATGTTATATCCAAAGAGCAAGAATCCATGTCTCCTGGCTTTGGATAACTTTCTTTTTATGGCTCGTATAATTTCTGCACGTTCTGGTAGTCTCTGGAGATGTGAAAGTGGACCATAATACTAGTGGGACCTGTCCTTGGAGAGTAATCCTTGCACAAGGGGAAGAGCTCTCAGAATGGTGGTCTATGGCTGGTACCCCTGATACAAGAGCTGCCTCAGGGAAGGGGACCAGCAAGACTCGCAAAGATGTTGGACTGCTCTGACTATGATGGGAATAAACAATACCCCCCCCCACACACACACACAGAGCCCAAAGCTGCAGGAAATTTCAGAACAGGCTGAGTCCTCCACTTCTTCTTGTCCTCCATCTTCTCCACACCCACATCCACACACAACCACAGTAAGTGAAGTCTTCTTCTCTTTCCCTCCCAGATCAATTAAATTTTGACTAGAGGGAAAACAATATTTAAACTTTCCACTGTGGAAGGAAAATCTCTATCTCCCCATTTTGGTGGGTCATATTATTCCGGTACTCACTGCCAAGCCTATTCCCCACCTGGATATCTGTGAGAAGGACCTCACACAATCAGGTTTTTCTCTCAAAGACTTTCCGGTCAGACACACCCTTTTTTGAACTACATGGGATACAGTAAAAGTTCTTCAGAAAGCATTTCCTCTTCCCCTGCTTCTGACTTGGATAGTTGTAATTTCACTGACTTTCCAGACACTGAGCCCTGTTCTAAGGAAAATGCTGCACTGATATAGCCTGTGGGAAGAAATAATTGAGCTGTTAAAAAAACCCAACAATACACAGACTGAAAAACAGGTTTAGTTTTGACCTCAGTGGTTTTGACCTTAGTGGTAATGGTTGTTTCTCTCTGATCTGTCAGATATCTCTCTATATTCTTACCAAAGATATTCTTACCAAAGGAAAACTCCCATGAATCCACTTTCATGAAAAATGCAGAATAATCTACTATTCCTAAAATAGTCTTTCTGAGGTTTTGAACATTATATAGACCTGTATCTTTTTAGCCTTATTTTCTTATGCTGATCCAACACACAGATGCGGGACATTATATGCCATGAATCCATCTTTGAAACACCTTTGCTCACATTTATATTTGTGAGTAGTCAGCTTTAAAAACAGATTCATTTATCAAGCTTGCATCTACATCTGAATTCAGGATAAGGATTTGGCTCTGATAAGAGCACAGTTTTTGCTGTAACAGTCCTGCCTACACTGGGAAGGGCTTTCTTTGATCTGTTATAAACTGACCAAGACTTAATAGTCGTCTGAGAAAGTCTTGGTTCATAACTCATTTTTACAACTATTTGTTTTCTTTTCATTTGTTTGGGGTTTATCTTGATTATGAGGCCCCTGAAACAAATTTAAACCTCTCTACAAAAGTATGAATGTAAAATCTTCGTGAAGCAATCCAATTTATCTGTTATCATGATTAGTCAGATTGTGATTCTACAGCAAGGCTGTCCCAAGGCCAGAGCAATTAAGAAACTTGCATCCTTTTGTGGTTCCTGGTTTTTATTTATTTTTATATACTCTCAGTAACTACCTAGTCATTTCAGTTTAATTGCTGTAGTTCTGTAGTACCCTTCCCTCCACCTCCAAAAAGGAGTTCTTCATGAACTTTTTGTCCCCATGCACTAATCTGTTTCGTGACCTGAACAGCATTTATCCCCTGGTCATAAATGAAATCTGTATTTCATCACATTCATCGCTCTGTTCTGTGCTACGGCCAAATAGCTGCACTCCTACAGCTTCAAATGATGGCACAGAAGAGAATTGTTAGATATGCACATTCCAGCTATCCCACATCTGCCAGGTCTGTTGTGGGCAAAAATGAGGAAGCCAGAGCCAAAAAAACAACCCTGCTTTGTGTGTATGTTTTATTTTAAACCGTTCTGAAGCCAAGAATGTGAAGATCAACCAAATGCTGACATGCTAGTAATATTTTGTTTTACACAGAACTATAAATATACTTATCACTGTTTAAAGTAAGACTGAATATACTGTAGTCATAAGAAACACACATGTTCTAGAGGACAGATAGAAATAATTATACGAAACAAAGACTGGAAACACTTTCTTTTTCTGGGTGTGGTTAAACTTCCTATAAAACTTCACTGGGAATAATCTTCCATTCCTTGTGCAGGTGAGGTTAATGGGAGTTTTCCAGAGGATTGGGCTCAAACACAAAGGTTTTTTTTGTACCTTGTTTTCAAGGTTTTTGTCAACTTCTCTCATTCTGGA
>NW_020956016.1:296943-349614 GCF_003031625.1 Empidonax traillii
TTTTTTTTTTTTTTTTTTTTTTTTTTTTTTTTTTTTTTTTTTTTTTTTTTTTTTTTTTTTTTTTTTTTTGTTCAGTGTGGTTACAGAAATCATTAAGTTGAGTAGGGCTTGGACTGAGATCTGTAATGCTTTTTTCCATGTTCATCAAAGATCTCCAAGTAACTTGAAAAACGTGCTTTTGTATCTTAGTAAACAAAAACAAAAATTAAGACCAAGTTTTCACTCTATATCATTCCAAAGTGAAACATTTCAGTTTTCTTTGAGGCTTGGTCTTCTCTTGAAAGATACATTAGAGTTTAAAAAGTACCATCAGAGTGACAGACTGGCACGCTGAAACTAGTTGGATTGTTACTGATGTTTTATGCTCTCTGGAGCATGACTACTACAGTTATTTGGTTCTCAGTTAAATATTCATGTGGGTAATTCCACTGCAGTCTTCCAAGGAGAAGTTCAAATACATCAGCAGGATTTACGCTACTTCTTGAATTCTTGAACTGGGATCTGTGGACATTGTTTGTAAAACACCTGAAGTTTATTAAGTGCTTGGCACTCATGGGCATCTTATCTTTTTCACCTAACAGCATCTACCTACTATTTATCAAAATCTATGTAAATCTATACAGATTAAGCCTGGAAATGTATCATCAAGACAGACAGCCATAGAGGAGTTAACTAAAAAGTGCAAGCTAAGTCTCAATTTATAATTAATTATTAACCTTTATAAGATTGCAAACCCTTTACTCCCACTGTCAGGCTGCTACTTATCAAAACATTTTCAGTGCAGTCAATGAAAGTGTGTAACTGCTGACAAACATGAAAATGAGTCTGCAAGTCTTCAGTGCTTGGTGTACACTGCTGAGTCTTAAGTAAAATCTTGATGTCATTTATTCAGGACAAACTAGATCTGTTATATAGCTACTGCAACTTTGAAAACTCGTTGGTTGGTTAGTTGGCTTTGTTTGGTTTGTGTTGTTTTGGGTTGTTTTTTGGGGTTTTTTTGCATTCTGTCAGGTTTTTAGGAAGATTCCTAAAAGGTTTGGAGTCACTCAGGCATGTCTACAACATATGTGGCTAATAATTGGGCAGCATATGTCAGTAAGTCAGGCCAGTGTGGAACTGGCAGGGTAAACTGCCCTATTTTGTGTGGAAATAAATCTACTGAAACTCCCTTTGATGTCTCAAATCACCAGTGCACAAAAATTGTGCCAGAAATCTGACCTAATGTGTAACAGTGTACGTATCCTGACATTGAATAACGTTGGCTACATTCTTAGGTACCATAAGAGGTTGAATTTCTTCCACAGTCAGCTTGCTTCACTGTATATGTCTGTCCCTTCACTTGATAATTTGCATTAACTGACTTATTGAAAGCTAAAAGAAAATTGAAAAGGAATGTGTGAGCACCTCTTCTCTTGAAAGTCGCAGCAAGAGAGACACTGTGATTGCTCTCCCTCTTACCAGACTTGCAATGAGAAGAAGAGGGGCTGGCCTGTGACAATTGCTTTGTTTGCACCTGCTGCTTACAAATTTCTTATACTATACCACATACTTTGACTTTAGTAGTATCTTTCATAGCCCATAGGTGTGAATGATTTTCACCCATAACTGATTCCCCACACCCAACCAGCCCTCAGTGCTGTTCTGGGAAACAGTACTGTAAGAAAACCTTGGTATTGGCTGTGACTCAGTTTAACCTTGCACGTGATATATCCTTTGGGAAAAAACTGAAAAAAAACTACACACTAGAACAGAAACATCAGAGTAGCCACCTGGTTACATTTTCATCATTCTTCAATCTGAAAAATTATTGTGATTCATTGAACTTTGTGTTTAACTTTCTCATACATGTAACAGTCCCCACTGTTTCCATATGTACTCTGTTTATCCCTACTGATCTTAGTAATAAGGAGGTAATGAAATCTTAATTTCATCTGCCATATGTTGATAGATTGTCATGGACAACACTAAGTTAACATTAAGATGTGAACTCAGGCACAGATGCTTTATTAGCATTGAAATGGACAATAGCCATTCACAGGACATAGTACAAGAATCATATACTTAGTGTGATACTAGCATTAGAACCCTTGTGGCACTGAAGGCATCAATGCTCATTAGAAATTTTGAGCTTCCCAAGCATCTCGAAATGCGCCTTATCCTGCCAAGTACTGAACGTTTGTCTTTTGTAAAAAGCTCTTCAATGCATTTCCCAAAGTTGAAAAAAGGCATGCTACCTCCGCCCTTAAGTCACTGGGAGAGATAGCAGGTTGTCAATGTGTTATATTTCAGATGAATGAAGGTTTAACTCTGGTTTCTTACAGGTTTTGTAACAAAGACATCTATCTTTACTAATGAAGTTGTTGTTCTTCACCTCCCACATGCTATTGCTGCTGTTTCTTATAAATAAAACTGTTGGGCTTGATTTTAAATTACATTAAGCAACTGAGGCTCGTGCTGACTTCATGGAGAACTCTTAAGTTCTCATTATATCAGGTCCTCACTTATTATTTCCCTACTTCATTCTCCCATTAACACTGTGTTTATTTTCCATTAGATTTTTATGCCCTTTAGTGTCTCATGCTGAAAACTCTTTTTTCCTTCAGCTGAATACTAATAACATACAGCTTTTGAAGATATTCTTTACTTCAGCAGTTAGATGTTAGTTATTAGCAGTTCACTGAAAAGTAGATGATAGGTATTATTATCCCCAGTTTTAACAAAGAAAGCTTGTGACCTTATGGGCAAATGGTAAAAGATTTCTCCTTCCTCTTATAAATCTTTCCATGAAATGTCATTCTACCTACTGAGGACTATGTAAAGTTCCTCTTAAAACTGGAACTAGTTCTTTATAACCATAAGTAGTTGCTAGATGAAGCAGCAGTAGAAAGATTATAGGTGATGTTGATGGGAAGACTACTGGAACGGGCTAGAGAAGCTAGTAATTAGTGAAAATCTCAACAATTACAGGGGGAGAACTAAATCTAAGAATCTTGCAGGTTTAAGGCACATTGCAAACTGTAAACTTATACTAAAATTCTCTAAACCTTTTATTTTCTTGCCTTTAAATGCATTTCCTGAGCAATTTTCAGAGTATCTTTGGAAAGAAATATTTTTCCTGCAATTTTTTGTGACTAATGCTTTTCCCAACATTCTTGAAAAGCCTGACTTACAAAACCGAGGGGCTCCACCCAAATTTGTTAAGTGCCTAAAGGAACTGATACTTCTTATGTAGTACTGTTTGTACGAGACTACAACTGGTGAGAAGAAAGGCATAAAGGCTGCTGAATGCCCTTCTTATTTATGGGGAAAAAAACTCTTAGAATATTTTTCTTAGTAAAAATAAAAACATCTTCTTTCAGACTTTTGTACAACACCTATTTCTTAATGTGTTCGGCATTTATCTTATACACTAATATTTTGGATAGTTGTCCTGTTTGAATGCATAGGCCTCCCAGGGATAGCTTTGGATGACTGAATCTGAGTATCTGGGCAGTATCTCCAACAATTTTGCTTCTCTGTTTCATGAGAGAGAATACAGCTTTATTAGATTTTTTATTTTTTTTCCTTTTTAATGTGCTGGGTATGTGCATGGTTTGATGTACAGCATAATGCTTGTTTGGTTTTATTTCCCCTCTGTGACATATAAAATCTAATAAGCAAGTCTTTTTCTTTTGTTGCTATGGCAGAAAGATTCTTGAAACACTTAATGATAGAAAATAATTTAAAAAAACCCAAACAAAACAGAGTGGCATCTCACTTCTATTTTTGGCAAGTTTGTTCATATATGTTTACAAAGCCAGAACTCTGAAATGCTCTAAGCTAAGATTTCTCCAGAGAAACCAAGCCAACCTCATAAAGCTCAGTAACTCCAGAGTCTATATTCTTATGCTAAATGTATTATTGTTCAAAAAGAACTTGTAAGGATCATTTACTCAGAAGGCATGCCTTCCTAATAATTTCCAAATAAAACATTGCATGATTGCCACAGTGAGGCAACACATAGGGACTGTGCTTTACAGGCCATAATTTCAACCATGCAGTTTCTCAGTACTCAGAACCCCATTTATAAACTTTTCAAGAGATTTGCTTGCCCAGCTCCATCTGAAGTTTGGGTGTTTTTCCAAGTGTAACTGTTACAGAAATTTTTAGAAACATTTATAGTGTTTACTGGTTTTAGGTTTCAGGAGGTGCAATATTGGATTGTGGTATAAAATGAGTAAGACAGAGAAATACAAGGTGATGTTTCTGTAAAAATGTTGTAAGAAATCGTACCACTTCAGTGGGATCTCCTAGTTGTGTGGTGTTTTATTTTGGAGGACTAATTTTAATTTTGCAACCACATTTGATAACTAAGTGGAAGAGGAAGGGAAAGTTTATTACTTACCAAGCCTTTAATGTTTTTATCTCTTCCCCTATATATACAATCTTTGCCTTCCATCTTCCTGCTTATTTATCATTTCCCTTCTTGTCCAGTACTCCCAGAAACTCTCCTGCATTATCTGTTCTACCATGACCAAGTTTTATTCAGCCTAACCTCACAGAAAGTTATATCCACTCTTTCATGGTACCCCCATAATGCACCCACAAACCACCCAGACTCCTTTTGGTCTGAAAATCTTAGGAGAGAGCAGATGTGCAAGGGAATGTACTGGAGGTACAGAGAAAAACTGTAGCAAGGACAAGTTCTGTTGCAGTGGGGCCTTTCTGCTCTCTTCTGCACTTGCTGGTACTCTTGCTTCCTTCAGGACACTCTTTGAGCTCTCCAGTTAAATATAATAAAAGTAAATATATAATAAAAGTAAATATATAATAAAGATAAATAAATAACAAAGCATCACAGTCACATTATGCTAATGTTACCTTCACATGGTAGAGAAGTGTTCACCCTGTTTAACTGGAAGTACCATATTTATGCTTGCCCTGCAGGCTCAGTGGCTTCCACAAGTCAGATAATTCAATTAGATACTTAATGTTGTAAGCAGCACCAAGGTAGTCACATCAGTTTCACTTGCTTTCACTGCTGTAATACATTTTCCTGTTAAAGGAAATTGTCAGAGCAGTTACTAAGTGGCTGAATAACTCATCCTTGATAAATGTGGTATCAACAGAATTTAACAACCTCTCAGGCAAAAGCAAAATTGTGTGGCAGAAATTTGCTTCGTAAGTGTCCACCTTAAGTCAGTAAAGTGTCTCTGCCTGAGACAAAAAGCATAGCTGAGAGCCAAGGGGTTTTTTTACTGACTCAACTTTGATGAAACAAAGCGAGTCTACAATTCTGCTGTTGCTTAAAAGACCATGGAGGAAAACACTCTAGGCCAGTTTAGTGGATAAGAAAAGATAAAGAGAACAGGTCCTTTAATCACAGGCCTAAGGCCCAGGGAAAACATACCCTGTGTGCGTGCCGAGACAGCGGCTCTATGGTTTTATAATAAGGTCCATCCAATCCCAATTGTGTCCACCCCCGGTTCTCTCCCTTCATCTTTGCAGCACAAACAGTCCTTAGAGTTCCTCCAAGGTTCTGGTCTTGAGGGTTGCTGTGTCTGTGTGATATCTTCTGGTCCAGGCCTTAAGGTGTTTTTCTACAATCCTGCCTTGAAAAGAAGACTAAACAAGATAATGGAATTAGCTTGTAAAATTGCTATGAAATGGGGTAGCAGGGCTGGGTATGTGTAAACATTATGCTACAGTGTAAGGTATATAATACAGCTACATTAACTTCTACATTCACTACACATCTACTTCTAAAATCTACAAAAATTTAAAAATCAAAAAAAGTTCTGAGGCATCACTGTTAAAAGCAACTTTTAACCTATTACTTTTTTCACAGTGTTTTCTTGCAGTCCTAGCTGCTAATGGAGTCATATAAGAACTTTTTTACAAGGACAAGATCTTGCAGCAGACAAGAGACTGCAGACAAGGTCTTGGGGACCCAAGAAGGGGACAAGCAAAACCTGGTACCTCTTCCAAAGGATTTGATGGTGCCAGGGAAAATTAACGTCCTGTTTGACATAAAAATAATTTTTATGGATCAGAGGCATAACATTGTTTTAATACAAAAAAAAATTTATGAGAAAACAAGGAATTTACAGTATTTTGTAGAAATATAATCTGAGGAAATGATGTAATTACATCATATAATGAGAACCTGCTTTCAGTTATTTCTCTCAAATTTTTCTCCATGTCCCAAGTGCAAATAAAGCTGTTGCTATAGCATACACAGCAAGTTAGAAAGTAAGACAAGAACAGGTAAACAAACTCCACTGTGTTTCATTTGGTTGTGAATTAAGAGATAGCAGTAGAAATTTCAGATCTCATTCTGCAATACTTTATGACATTGGGCACATCACTTTGTTTATAAGTAAGATGCTACAAATCTCTTTTATATTTGTACATGGGGAAGATAATAGGAAAAAAATCAGATTATGAACCTGTTGAAAATTTTATAAACTGTTCTCTAATAATTCCTCTCAGATCAACAGCACTCATCAACCTCTGACAACACTCAGCCTTCACTTAGATATCATTACTCCAGACCTAGTTTCATCCCAGCATTCCTCAAGAGTTCTTGATCTTGCCTTGAAGTTTTCAAAAATGGACAGCAAGAAAGCCCCATCAGGATCAAACTCTTCATGGACTGTCCCCAAGACAAGCTCAAGTCCAAAGTGGAAATTCATGAGGGCCATCAGGTGAGCGTAATGGCTAACAGAAGACCAAGCTTTGGGTTGCCATGGGGGAGGATGATAGATGTAGGAGGAATTCTAGGTTAAGCTTGAAAGTCAGACAGACAGTTCAAAACAAATAAACAAAATAAAACAAGGTTTAGGAAATTCAGTGATGGTCTTTCTTAAGGTGAGAGGTACCAGAGCTGCCTGGCAGCATCTTGAAGCTTAGAACACAACCCAGAACACTGTAATTGGAGAGCAAAGTAAGAGTAACCAGAAATCCAGCCCATTACGGGATTGTGAGGCTTGGCACACCTCACAACAACCTGGAAGGCCAAGCTGAGCAAGGAATATCATCTGTGCAACTGGAAACACATGGCATTTGGGAAAGAAATGAGCATGTATTCATAGGAAGCAGGATCTTGGAAAACGAACCTTAAAATTGTTTACTAAACACAGGAAAAGCTGCTGGTAAGTTCACTTTAAAATCTAACTGATGTTTAATTTGTTTGAAATATTATTAAAGCTAATGTCCTCTTCTTATATTTAAAGGTAGTTTTCTAAAAATGGTCTTTATAGCCTTTCACATTTCTGAATCATATGCAAACCAAATTAGCACTCAGGGTGCTTAATTTCCTTCTGAAAGATAAGCCTTCTCTTATGGTATGCAGTGTAAACAGCATGATACTTCCCCACAAAATAAGTGGACTTAAAAAAAGCCAAAGAGCGTCTTCTTTTTAAATTATTTTCCACTTGTGTCAGACTGGCCCTTTCTGCAGTACTGCAGGTTTGAGTGCAGGGATGAAGGCTCTGCTGTGCTGCCGCCAGATACCACTGGGTTTTGAGTTTATCAGGCTACTTGCTCTGCCACACAGCACTGCAGGGAGGGAGACAGCCCTGTATTGCAGAAGAGGGGAGGGCTGAGTCAGCGCTGTTACTGATCCGTGCTGTGTTCAGCGTTACTGCCCTGTCCTACTTCATGCGTGGACTGGAGGATTGTCCCAGCTTCACGCTGTCTGTGGTCTCCAGTTCAGGGGAATACAGAAGTGGTTAATTTGTCTCTTACTCTTTCCAGGTTCTCTCTTCTTCCTGCAATCTCCTTTTCAAAAAGCAGTCATAAAATTCTAGAAGTTTAAAGAGGCTTTTATTGCATTACTGTACCTTTTTTGCACTACATCTTTCAGGCTGAAGCCTCATGTTACAGTCAAATGATGTGGTAGTGAGCTGTTGCCAAAAGGAGCAGGCCCACTATTTGCCCCCCATCTGCAGATACTTGCTCTGGCTGGAGCAGCAGCTTCACCCTATTTCATTTACATCCACCATAGTGACTGAGTGGTTTTAGGATTAGTCTATTTATGCGGCCCATGACACAGGAAACTATTCTGTTTCTTCTCTCCCAGAAAAGGGTTTCTTTTGGATCAATTCATTCATGGCTGCACCTTTTCTAGTTTTAAAACATAGTAATATTGAGTACTTTGTTCTTCTTTTTTTCTTATTTCTTTTAAATACGATTATAAAGTTCAATTGGTAAGGAGGCAAAACCTTTGTTTTTTCCACACATATAATGTGTGCAGGTGCCCATTTCCAGTGCCATTCTCAGATAGTAAAGTAAATCACAAATGATATTTGTCATTTACAAAAATGGCATTTTTCAAAATTAAACAAGTGGGGAACAAGATTCATAGTAAAACATTGAGGAAGATGCTGCCTATGCTGCTGTCACCACTCTTGTCTACTCTGTGATGTTTTTAAGCCTCAAGAAAGTAACAAGAGAAGTTTTCAAAGACTGTAGTGAAACATATGTCTCATTACAAGAACTGAGAACTGTTCACTGATTTTTGTATACCTCAGAAATCTACAGTCTTCCTTGCTTTCCTTTCCTTTGTGGATCCTTGGTGTTGCAATCAGTTCAAGCAGACTTGGAATTTATGATGAGAGAAGGTTGGGCCCTAGTTGATGTGACTCATCTCTGGCTGCAAGGGCTCTGTGTTACCATGCATATGGGTCAGAGACAATCATCCTGGGCAGCATGATTAAAAATGCAAGACTAATTTCTATCAAAAGCAGCGTGATCACTGCAGAGGGATAGAGGTGATCCAGGTGGTACCTGCAGTTCCAGCAGGCACACGCTGTTGACAAAGACACCTGACTTCTTCAAGAGTCCACCTCACAAATACAAGATGTCATGACAGCCTTGGTAATAGAGAACAGATCTCTTTATAGCTGACAGAACATTTGTTTGCATTCCACTGGATGATTCTGTTTCCCATCACTAAGAGCTTAAAGAATTTCTTGACATTATGAGTTTTTTTAATAGCTTTCCTTCTTAGTAACTTAAACAATTTTCCATTAACATGCCAGTGTTCTAACTATTTGTTTAATGTCTGAGGGTGATGTAAAATCACCTTCATGGCTGCTATATCACCATTTTCTGTGCTGGTCTATTATTTCCCTGGCATGTAACTTGAGCCATCCTGTCTTTAAGAATCTTATGTTCTTGCTGGTACGATATGTTGTCATTATAGCAAAACCAATATAAAGCACAGTCAGCCTCAGACAGTTCTTACTCATAAAGAATACAAAACTGATATCCAGAAGACTTCAGTATATGTGGCAGTGTGAGAAACTGTTTTTGAAGAAAAAATAGGGGGGGTTATATTATTTTAGCTAGTTTTGAAAGTTTTTTAGTATTCTTTGCTGAAACCCCAAAGACCACTCTTTGCAAACTCACATTTTATTCTTGATTATTGCACCAGTGTCCCACCATTCTTAACCATTTCTTGAATGTTTTTAATGACAATCTATACTAACAGAAGAGAACGTTTCATCATTACAGAAAATTTTCATGGGAAGGATTATTGTGGTTCTGAATTAACAAGAATCATTCATAGTTATGGTGTATTCATAGTAATCATATACTCAATCATGCTTCATTTCTGAATTTGTGGCATATGAATGATTTATCCAGAGTACAGAGGTGACAGAAAAGCAGCGAGTTTTAGAAGAAAAACTTTATTGATAATTTCAGTATTCTTTTCATTTAAAATATGTCCAATACCCCTTGCTTAAGCAGTCAATACACATTATTAAATCATTATTTTTAAATAAAAAATTGTGTCACCCATTAATGTCAGTCTTGTGTAATTGTGATCCACGAATCATTTGACTTCTGAGAAAATATATTCTATTAGCCATTGGGGAAAAAAATTAGCTGGATGGCTAGCAAAGCAAACAGACATGGGTGTTTGGAAGAACCTGTTTGGGTGCCTGTTAGACAATTACATGCTTACCAGGGTGTGTTGTGAAACATCTTATGTCTGTCTACTACATTTATTAGCACTATCATATATCATCTTCCAAGTAGATACACATATCCACTCTTTTTTTCTAGGACTTAGGAAGCAAGTAAACAAAGATTTTCTAGGTGTGGATTCGAGAATGAACAATTGATCCTTTGCATACTATCCACACCTTTTCTTTCCCTTTAGATTTTACTCATATGTGCAGGTGGTACAAAAAAATATCAAGACACTTAAAAGTAATCTGAGTAGGACTGGACTTTGAGAAGGCCTAGACCAACATGTCTGCACATATGGGCAATATGATATGTCCTTTTGGGGGACAAAAAATCCATTATATTTAAGTATTTATGCACATCTACTCTGTTTTTTTTTTTAAATTACATATTTGAAACAGATCATTTTCATTCAAAAAGCACCAACAGGTTCTATTTCTGGTCATAGATATCTGACTGAAAAGACTGCATCAGGAAGATCGTTTGTGTGCTTTTCCTTTGAAAGTAGCTGGAGGAGCGATTTGTTAAAGACACAAAAGAAGAAACAAAGTAAATGGCTAAACCTGTCATTTTATGAACTGCTATGTGGTTCAGTTTCAACAAAATCTACCTCATTGCAGCCTGCAACTTCCTCAAGGTGGGCAGTGAAGAAGGGCTGCTAATCTCTCTCTGGTGACATGTGGAGCTGGAATGAAGCTGCATCAGGAGAAGTTCAGATTAAACACCAGTAAAGTGTTCTCTAAACTGGTTGGTCACTGGAACAGGCTCCCCAGGGAAGTGGTCATGGCATCAAGACTGTCAGAGTTGAAGGAGTGTCTGGTCAATGCTTTTAGTCATATGGTTTACTTTCAAGTTGTTCTGCAAGGAGCAGGGAGTCGAACTCGAACCTTATGGGTCCCTTCCAACTTCAGATATTCTGTGATTTCTCATGAGAATTTGGTGACGAGAATCAAGTGCTCTGTTTTTCTGAGTCTATTTCTCCATATTAAGTTACTTCTCCTTAGAAAGTCATCAGGCTCTGTGTGGGCTGGCTAATTATCTACCTTGAATTACAGTGTCACTGCTACCTCTGCTGAAGGTAGCCACATTCTGCCACCCAGCTGCTCATTTGAGCCCTCACTGATCGCTCCCTGAGTGATCAAAATAAGTCAGTTTAACAGAAACTTTCCGCTTTTTGTTAATTTAGCTCATTTTTTTGATGAAATTAAGGTAGGAACTCGTCACACAGCAACTCTGATCAGTGGGACAGTGTGCTTGGCATGAAATTCATGGCAAAGGTACAGAAATTTCCTGTGCATTCTAGAACTTCAGCAACTGAATTCACAAGAGTGCTATTTTAAATTACTAATACATCTTGCATTTTCTACTATTTTTAAAGGTTTCATGTAACTACGGTAATATTGTCAGACCATCACATGAATGCTTTCTTCTCAAAAAGAAAGCAAAACCGAAACCAAGACACCTCTAATTTTAAATTTATAAAAGGAGTTTAATAAGAATTAGTTGGTTAATGCTCTTTATTAGATCAAATGTCTGAGTTATGATCAGATATTAATGTTCTATGTGTGTCTATAAGTACTCATTTTAAGCAGAATACAGGTCAGGCTTTCACAAAAGACAGAATGAAGACACTGTTCCAACACCTAATTTTGCACAGGGACTCCAGACCTGTCAAGTCATCCTGTCTCTTGTACTTCAGATGAAAAAAAGATTTGGTGCTTTGCAACAATTTCCAGCATGGCATACTATATATATACATATATATATGTACGTGTGTGTCTGTGTGTGTGTCTCTCTTACAGCACAACAATTTTTTACAGATAAAGTGCAGTCTGAATGGTATTACTTTTCTATTTGTCACAACTCTTTGTAGGTGTTTAATACTGCATTCTCAGTTATTTTTATGTCCAGAGGATACCGAGGTGAATGCGTAGGTTATATTATTTTATTATTCTTGAGTGACATTTACAGAAGAATAGCACTTACAGTGTACACATAATTCTGAAAATACCTTTCTGTTGAGTTAGTAAAGAGATCAAAAAAGATTGCCTTTCCCTTCCAAAACAGAACCAGTTTCACTGTATGTTCTATGCTCTAAACTATATTGTAAATTAATATTCAGTGTCATAGGGTCCAGTCATGGAACAGCACTGTTACATCAATTGAAAGTACTGGTAGAACCACAAATATAGTGTCAAACCTGCACTGCTTTCTGTTCGTGTAGTTTTTGCTAGTATTATAGAACTTTTTCTTTATATTACTGTGGGCAGTTTACATAAGGAAGTGTTTTGCTGAAATAGCTTAGACTACATGGTATATCCTTGTAGAGTCCTCCTGGCAAAAGAGCAAAAGACCCAGTCTGGGAATAAGTGGTAGAAGATGCTTAGTAATAGTTTCATTCTTTTTTCAGAACATTACAGAACAAAGGCCTTCTCTTAAAAAGCCATACATAACTTTGAATGGTAGTCATGCTGAATGAATGACTTGTGTGAAAAAATAAAGTTCCTGCTTTAACAAGAACAGAACACCTACATCTGTGGACATTTCCACCTTTTAGTTTCAGAGTGTTTTCTCATTTTATTTCAGACCAGTTCCCTGTCCCAATTCACAGCACATTCTTCTGTGAAAACAGCATGGAGGAGAGGGGACAAACAGCAGGTGTGAGGATTGGAGAGCAGAAAATATTTAGTCAGCTTTGCTCCTTTCTTATTTCAACCTTACTATACTTTACGTTAAATAATTTATGCAAGCATCACTCAGTTCATTAAAATGTCAGGTTTATGTGAAGGACATGAGTAACTTGCCTTCTTGTACAACACTTTCCCATAGACTTAACATCCATACAAAAATGAGTTCTGTCTTGAAATCTAATGCACTAATAAGCAGACTGGAGTTTCCCTCATCATCATTTCTTAGAATGTTGACTAGTTTGGATCCTATTATAAAAAGAGGTTTTGGGTTTTAATATGTTGTCCTTTTTACCACTTGGCAGAAATACTAGCTTTTTAAAAAACAGATCAGATATATTTGTTCACCCCCACGTGTTCCAAGTAGCAGTGAAATAATTTCTCCAGTATCACCTGTACCAACTTTACTATCCAAAGAGATTCAGATCCTTCCTTTACATGCCCACAGTAACAAGCCTCCACTACTGTACTCATAACATTTACCCAACAAAAAACAAATAGTTGAGCTCAGCCCTTCTTCTCACCCTTTGAACTGCTTCTACCAGGAGTGTTCAGGGTTTAGATAACTTACTGGCAAGCTATTCAGTCATCTATTCATTAACTTTCTTTCAAGGCTGAGTTAGTTTACTATTATCCACTTCTTTGAAACAGGGCACACAGGCTTGCCATCCCCTTTATACATTTCCTCACCTGTGCATCTTTCAGGTCAAAGGCAAATGTCAGATTTTCTTACTGTCTTCAAAAAACCTCTTTTTTTGCATGCTTGTTTTACACATTATGTAATTTAATATTGGCTTCATCTTGGTTTCCACCCACTGAAACAATAGAGCAGTTTACACTTCAAAGCTGTGCTTTGTAATAACTGACAAATGTATGCCTGTACAAGTCATCCATTCTGGTTTTGGTGGAAAGCAAATAATGGTGAAAAAGAGAATGGCCACATGTTTTCTTCACAATAGCAATCAAAATAAAAATCTGGTCCCCTCATACCACTTTTTCAGAAGGACTGCTTCTCTCTATGGGGGAGCTATGTCTCTGATAGATCTGCAGGTGGGGGAGAAAGAATCCTTGAAGCTGGACATTAGGAGGACTGCAGGCATGTGTGGTGGAAGGGAGAGATGGAAAACTGGAGATATGAAATTTGCAATACAACATATGGGGGATTAAAAATTTTATTATATAGAAATGGAATACTAGTTATCAGGCCACTGCAGGAAACTGGGGACGAGTTGCTGGAGAGAAATAACAAACAGCTTGTGTTTAATTCTCTAGACAGGCTCACTGAGGTTAGAGGAGTGCCTGTCTACTTCCCTTTTGCTGTGCTGTATATCTGCATCCTAAGAACTGGAAAAACTTTGGAACAGGTAAGGTGAGAAAAGAATCTGTATAAAACACAGTAGAATAGTTGTAAGAAAAGATGAGTTCCTATGAATTTTGTTGTTGTTGTTGTTGCTGCCATGGGGGTGCATTTTTTTCTATTACAAAACATAGTATAGAAAATCCTTTCATCTTTGGTTTGGCTTTAACACTCACTGCAGTTTGCTGTAGTGTAATTTCCCAACCTTGAAAATCCTTCAGCTTACAAACTCCACCAGAAATATAAAGAAAATTAAGATGAGCACAACTGGGAAAATTGAAGCGGTTTTTTCTCCCTTATGACATGAGCATACAATGCATATGAAAGGTCCAAAAATGCTAGGGAAGTTATTCGAATGATGGCAATTTATTTGGCACCAAGCTTGAGACTAGCTAACAGATTCAGCATGTACCTGGGAGACACTGGAGTATAGGACTGAAATCCTTCACTAAACAGGAAAGAAAACAGGAACTTCTTACTTTGACATGGGCACTGGAGGAAGCAGTGTAGCTGTACCCAAAGAGGAAGGCATGTCTGTTTGTATTTTATGTTTAAGTATGATGCTATAAAATAAAATACAAAATTTCTAGATTGTACTCACTTTCAGAAGAAACCTACCACAAATTTGATAAAAAAGAATATATAATAACTATATTTGCAATAGGTTTTCTTACTTTAATCAGCTCCTTACTTGGAATTCTGTAAGAATTACAATGACCATCAATTTGTAGTACAAGATTTTTCACAGCCTCTCTTCCTCTTTTCTAATAGGTTCCCTGATTATAATAATTGTGTGTTTTCATTCAAGGGATACTTTAATATAAAATGAACATACATATTTTTATTGGACTTTAAACAAATTACAGTCAATACTGTGACATTCACTTTGAATGCAATTTAATATGTAGAAGACTCAAATATATAAAGGCAAATATCTTTTTAAAAGGGAGGTTTTCATATTATCATTGAGCTTTTCTCCTTTTTTGTTCATAAGATTGTGCATATCAATAATCAAATCATAGTCTGTATTAAAAATTATGCTGAAATAGATAGTGGGTTTTGTGATTGTGATGGGAAGAAACTAAATGCCAGGTATGATAACTGTAATACAGGATGTTTAGCACTCAGAATGCCTTCTAGTTATATACATCGTTTATTTTTCCACATTTTGCATGTAGGGTATTCAACATTTTGAATATTGTGTAGGTATTTGTAATAAAATACAAAATTTTTGGTTACTCCCTGAAATGCTTTAATAAGTACCCCACTACACCAAGTGGGATATGATATGATTAGAGGAATACATGTATTTCTGAATATGAGGAAAAAAATAAAAATTAGGAGGAGCCCAAAATTGTGCTTTTTGTGTGTTGTGTTATTCCAACCAGCACTTTTTGTTAATTGTTTGGGTAACAAGTAGCACCAATGGAAATGCCTTATAGGTTAGTAGTGACTGTGGGGGGTTGACCTTGGCTACATGCCAAGTGCCCGCTAAGCCAGTCCATCATTCCCCTCCTCAGCAGGACAAGGCGGAAGAAAACCGGTTGGAAAAAAAATTGTGGATCAAGAAAAAGGCAGTTTAATAAAGCAACAGTAAGGGCTGTGTGCCAAAACAAAGGAAAACAAAGGATTTATTCTCCACTTCCTACCAACGGGTAATGTTCAGCCGCTTCCCAGGACAAATACTTCAGTACATGTAGCAGTTGCTCCAGAGGATAAATGTCTTTAATGACAATGGCTCCCCCACTGCCCACCCCACTTCCTTTCTCTTGACAGTTTTTACTGAGCACATGTGAAACGGTATGGAACACCCCTTTGGTCAGTTTGAGTCAACTGTCCTGGCTGTGTACTCTCCCAAGATCTTCCCGACTGGTGACAAGGGAATGCTGTAGAGATGGCCTCGATGCTGTGGGAGCAGTGCTCAGCAGCAGCCAGCACACACCACCTTTCCAGCTACCAGACTAGTATAACACTGTGAGGGCTGCTATGGAACAAATTAACATCACCTCAGGTAGACCCAATAAAGTGACATATGAATGAGAGAAAAATATCTCCAAACAAAATGGAAACTCTTCTGGATTTTTAAAATCCTCTGGCAAAACAAGCTTTCTCAATGTGATCAGAAATGACTGCAAGGCAGTAGAGATAGGACAAAATGAAATACAAAGGCTTCAAACCTAACACTGTTTTGTCTGTAGGTTATTTTAACTACATTTTCATACTTTTTCCAAAGCACTTGTTTGTCCTCTGTCTTTACCTCAAGGTTCCAGGGAGTTACTCTGTTGAGATGATCAGTTAGGTAGGCTGCCTCTTTCACTCCATCATTTTCTCTGTAACTTATTTTCCTTGGAAGAGAAACTCCAAGGTAACAGATGCTGCACCATATTCCAACAGGTCTGCTCATGGCATACAGAACTACCCCCAAAGATCTAGTTAGATGTCTTTGGGAAGTTCTTAATAACATGAAGATTTTTTTTTGTCTGGTGTTAATGAAATCAGCTATGAGTGTCAGAGTTGTTTCGTCAAGTAATTTTTTTTATCTTTTGATGGTAAATTGTTTTTTCATGGATTTCATGTTTTTATTTGAAATATCAGGGAAATCTTTTCCCCCTTTTCTCCCTCAGCACCTTTTATTCTATGATTTTAAAGTTCCACTGGGTGGCATAGTTTCTCCCACATAAAATCTAATCCATGTGATTCTGCAGTAAACTTGGAACTTTGAGCTTTTCTACCTCAATTATGGCTAAGACACCAATGGCATAGATGGTAAGAGAATGCACCCTCCGAAGCACGTTCCTTCTATCTATTCATGGCAGTCTGCAGATGGTCTCTGCTTTGAGTTTCTTAAGAATGTGTTGAGAAGAATTGCTAGGCAGGTTTCTTTGGTTTTCTCCTTTTATACCCCAGATATCTAGGGAAACAAGCACAATTCAATTTATTTGTATATGCCAGACTGTATTTATGAAGCTTTCTCTGGAGATGACAGTATTAGTGAATTTGGAAACAAAGAAAAAAATGTAAGATTTGTGCTGCTCAAGGACCAAACAATAGACTTTTGACACTCTTTCTAATAGATTTACAGATCACAGCTGGTTGCAAAATGCAATAAAAAAACCTTGCAGCCATGCTGGAAGAATTCTTAGAATCTCAAATGGGAAGTAAAATCTTCAATCATCACAAAAGAGTATTCACAAAAAAAAAAAAAAATTAAATTGAACTGAGGGGGTAGCAAGGGTCTTCTGCCTTGAATTGTATGTAGAAATTGAAACTAAATTGCAAAAATATGTCTGTCTTTTCATCAATTAGAGTAAGCAACCTTCTGTGCCTAAATCTAGCTTTTGTTAATATTCTTAAGTAATATTCTTAAGCTAAGTATTAAGAATTGACCCTAAATAGATTCCTAGTTTTCTACAAAGTAACTCAGCAATCCTTTTGACACAAAATTCCTACATGATGAGAGAGAACCAACATTTTTAAGTGGCATGTTGGCATCTGCCAGCTCAGCATGCTGTCTACCATGAGACACGTACTGTCCTAAACCTCTTCCAAAGCCACCAATTGTCTAAAAGTTATTTGAGTGTCAAATGTTCCTTTAAATTCATCAGTGAAAACTAGCAGAGTGATCCTTGACATTGTGCACAGCTAGGAATCCGGTATTCCCTGGTTTGCTTCCAGGCCTTTGGATGTCTCACCAAACTCTTTGAATGCAGAGAAAGAAAATTCCTGGTCTGTAGTTTTTGAATGGCATCCAACATTTCATTTCTAATTACTAATGATAATTTCTTTCTCCATACTTTCTGATTAGTAGTTGCATGCTCTGTCCCTGCTCCCCATTTTCCTCACCATATCCAGTGTTTTATCTAAATCTATTTTAAGGGTAACAGTCCAGTTTTCCAAATCAAGAGTTGCGAATGTTCAGACAATTTAAAACAAACCAACCAACCAAACAAAACTTCTAGTGAATTTTCTTAATCACATGGAGCAGCACCATTCAGTCTGAAAATCAAGAGAAACTGAGTTTTAATTTGAAATATGCTTCTCAATTGATACACCCTTTAGATTGTAGTGGTTTGTGGCTCAAGAGGGTATTTCAGATGAGATGGCTAGAAAAGCAGTGAACGAATACCTTTGTTGAATTCCCTATCTGAGGATAGCTTCTTGGAAACTATATTAGTTGCACACTAATGTCAAACAACCATTCTATTGCCAAAAAACTGAGTTGTGTCTTTGATCTGAAAACTTTGTAAGAAACATTCTCTATAATGACTAACTTCTTTATCTCCTTCAATTAGCAGAAGATTTTGCAGGATTTGCAGAAAAATGCCAGGATCTGCAAACCAACTCTGAAACTTGACAAAATATGATAGTTGCCTTGAGATCCATTCAGACCTTTTAAGATCTGTCAAAGATTTCATCCTAAATTTAGGAAGATAATGCTAGTAACTCCTTTAATATGCAGTGCCAAATTGTGGGGAAAAAAATATATGAAGTTTCACCGTGTGGATGTCAGTCTTTAGAGGAAAAAAATGAAGGGATCACTCCACAAAATACCTAGATTGTTTTGAACACAGTAGTAAGTGAAGTGTTTAATTTGTGGAATGGCGATGGGAAAGACATCCCACGTTTAGGCACAGGTTGAATTTTTGAAGTGAATAGATAACGTGCAAACTAAAAAGGCCTGTAGTTAGGTAAGTTATTGTTGGGGAGATAAATTTTTGCCTCTTCATGAAATACTAGATGTCGACTACTATCAAAAGAAGAAATTGTGATGAATAAATCATTAGGTCTTGTCCAGCACGGAAGTTACATTTTGCTTGCTAAATAGTTTATCTATTGTAAATTCAAAAAGTATGTTTATTCCATTTCAGGTCAGCATCTATGGGTCACAGAAATGAATGAAATGGATAAAACTGTGTAAAGTGAGCTGATTGTACATAAATGGTGCTGTGACACCGATACCTTGGCAACTGTTATATAGTTGTCTGTACTTTCTTTGTATCTCATTATTGCAAAGAAACATATTCAGGAATCTGACTATAAACCTTCTATCCTTCTCTGAGAGAGTATCCTCATGACTAAGCTCTTAATAAACCTGTGGGGTTTTTGTTTTGGTGTGGTTTTTTCTTTTTATGTATTTTTCTTTCCTCTTGCAATGCAGCTAAATGGAATACTTATGGATGGTTTTCAAAACTAGCCTTAGGACATTTTGCCAGTAAAGGGAATTGACTGGCTAACCAGGCCTGGGCTTTATAATTTGAAAAACCTGTTCTGTATTGTTTTAATTTTTTATCAACTGCCTCATGGATCTCAAGGTTGTCACGTACTTTCATCTGTCTTTTTTTCAAAGAGGGCAAATCTTCCAAGTGGATATGATCATCCTCTAACATGTTGAATTTTACTTGTATCAGTCTTTGACAAGATTTTTTTCTACTTGCCTAGATTGCTACAAGTTTTCATGATGTTTTAGTTTTGATGTCTCGCCAATATGTTGTATTCTTAATGAACTTTACTCTATTTTCCTAGAGTATTTCCTCTACAACTAATTTTTCTGTCTAGTTAAGATAAGATGAGAAAACCACTTGTTTTGTCACAGCTCATCATGACTTTATCTGGTCAGGACTCCCTTTTCAGAAGCTTTACCAAAAAATGTTTTAGCTTGTACAGTTGTAGATGAAGAATATGTCTGTCTGGATCCGAGTACTTGAATAGACTTGCTTAACTGATGCTCAAAACTGGTGCTTAAAACTGACATATTCTTCACTCTTTCTTGCATTTAATTGAATTTATCTAACTCTCTCTGGCAGCCAAAATTCAAAACACCAATTGAAATGTAGATAGCTGCATTAAGCTATGCTCCAATCTAAGTCAAATATATTTTGTTTAATGTTTTCCATTAATTTTTGGGAGGATTTGGATGTAAAACTTTGCAGAATGAACCTTTGCAGGTTCAGAAAACTCTTGAATATGTAATCAATATTTGAACATATGGCCCATGATATCATTCTGTTGCTGCGATAGAAGTTTGTTCCTTTGCATATATTTCATTTAGAGAACCAGAATTATTGTTTCCAGAAGGTGAATTATTTATCGTTTTTCTCTTTATTTTCCGAATTTCAGGTATTTGTCTAGTCATCCTCACCCTCATCATGCTGTTTAATTGTAATATCCTGCAGTCTTCCAAGAAATTTGAACCACGATCAGGTCATCTTATGGATACTGAGGACAGTCTCCTTCCTGAAAAACTTTCTTGGCATTTGAGCTGACCATCTTTATCAAACAGAGTTCATAAATCATTTATCCTTATTGCTGCTCCTGATCCTATGTGCTTAAGGCTAAATCTGAATTTAGGCAATCCGTCAGGATGTCAGTGCTCCCTCCTTTCTGTACTCTCTTCAGCCCATTAGACTGTTTTCTGTACTCACATGTCTTCACTTCGTTTGACAATGTCAGTCCAGCAGTTCTGATGCCTGTGGCAGAGCTCCCTGAACCAGGGAATGCAGCTGGTTGCACTTAATGTTCTGCCCTGGGTTGGGCCCTTCAGCTGTTTCCCCGTGACAAAGAACTTTTTTCTAGAAATCCTTCCTAGATTTTCTAGGATACAAATATCCTAGTACTATTGTATAACTATCCATAAACTATCCTAAAATTCTGAATACCCAGGAACTAAGACAAGATATGTCTTTAGTTTGTTAGCTGAGATAAGGTGGAAAGCTTTTCCATGGTCCAAAGCCTTTACCAAGGCAGAGATCTTTTTTTTGGTCTTTTCTGCACAAACAATTTAGTTCTGTTACTGTAAAGGCCTATTCCATAATTATTTGGAATTATTTGGATCTTTGTAGAGTTTGCTTTCAATGTATAGATTGAATCTGATTCATAAAATGATGTTTTTAATGCTGTCGATTGGGTGGTTTGGCATTTAAAAAAACAAAAACAACTGGTGGCTTTTTAAGTTACATTACATTCTGTAATCATAATAGACAATACAGAAAACCAAACCAACATAATTTTGTTCCTACCTTTCTTGTTGGAATATGGAAAACTGTGCAGTCTAATTCTTAACAGCTGGTTCTGAATATGTCAAGTTTTGGTTGATTGAATTACCATTATTGAAATAAATGGCTTATCTCAAAGAAACTAAGCAATCTGATGCCTTATTTGGTAAACAGTCTTGCATCTCTGAATGCTAGAATTACATTCAGCCTAAAATAAATATTTAAGACCCCAAAAGTATTTTGGTTTTAGAATATGCTCAAAGGTCTCATGCTGATTCTTTTGTTTAAAGACCACTAGCTCTAGCTTCATGCATAAGTGCTGTGGCATGTCTCTTCTGGTTTTTGCTAAACAAGGACAATCAAGAATTGATAGACAACACATTAATATCCAAAAATAACTTTTTCTTGTCATTACATGGGTTTTCCATTGACCTTTACTAGGCAATATTTTTCAAATGTTTTAAAAAGCTTAATACATTTTAACTGATAAAAATCTGATCAAGTTCAGCCTATCAGTTTTCCTGAATCTGTGCCAGTTGCATGAGCTGAATCATTCTGGTTTGAGTTATTCCCAAATAAATAACTGGCAACAGCATTTAGATTTGGTTGGATAACTAAGACAGTGAAAGTACTTTAGAAAAACACCAATACATTGTTCTTCAAAACTCTGTTTAAGACTTGTGAATTATGTCACTAAGGAGAAAGAAGCATATGTGAAAGGCAGAAATGTAGAAAAAGATGTCAAAAAAAGAAACTTCAAATTTTTCCCTCCTAAGTTTAGAATGGGAGTAAGGAAATACTCAAGGTGGAAGATCTTTAGGGAAAGTGTATTTATTTAGATGATGATCTCACGACAAACCACGCCAAACTGCTTTGGTTTGGTCTTTGTGACTATGCTGAAGGACATAATTTTGTGCGTCCCTAGTATGGGTGTTCTAATAAAGATTAGAGCTGTTCATTTTGCTTTAAATTAAAATTATTTAATTAGAAAAAAAAGCATTTAATTTTATTTTTGGAAGGATTTTTTGCCTTCTATTTGTATCAAACATTACTTGAAATATTTTTGAATCCTGTAAGGAATAAGCCCTAAAAATATATTGGGTTTCTTTCTCATTGCTTCACAGTTTATTCTTTCCCACTAAAAAAAAAAAAAAAAAAAAAAAAAAAAAAAAAAAAAAAAAAAAAAAAAAAAAAAAGGAAGCAAAATAAACCACCTCTACCTTGTTATACTGTTGCCTGTCTTTCTACTCTCATAACTGTTTTCTGTCAGGGTAATTTTTTTCCTCCCACTCTACTGATATGTGTTGTTCATAAACAATAGCTAGGTAAAGTCTGTTTTTATAAGTTCTTGTTAAAAGAAGCAAATCTGACTTGTCTATGGGGTACTTAATCTACAGAGCAGAGCTGCTACTCAGCAGGATTTCTGTACAACACATACTTCCAACTAGCAGTGTTAAACCAGAACACCAGAAAGATCAGTTCAGCTTAAACCACTCCGTGTAAGAGTTACTCAGAGGCATCCATAACATGCTATCCATAACCTCTGTTTTAGAAACCATGTTTTCAAAGTTTCCTCTTCATAATTTCTGTAATGGAGCCATTATTACTCTAAATACTTAAAGGTCCTTGCATGTCTCACAAAAAAGTATAATATTTACTGTTTTTAGAAGTATTTTGTAAAGCTGAACATTTCCTGTGTAAAGTAATGCAGTTTTTAAAAGAAAATACTGAACAAAAAAAAGAGCTAACCTGATTCCACTAAGGGAGAATCTGCCTGTGAGAAATCTCTACAGCAGACTGAAATTTAGCTGCTGTTAGTTTATTTGCTGGAAGAAAACCAGACCATCATTTTGCCCACTTCCCAGAAGAAAGTGTCTGTGGGTGTTCTCTTTTCTTTCTCACCAGTAATAGATGAGATCTTGCAATAAGACCTGACTGCTGGAGAGACTACCTCAAGAAAACTATTGTCATGCAAAACAATTACATCAGCCCAAGATCCCTGATGTTGCCCTTGCACTCTTCCTGTGGTGCAACATCAGTAAAAAATAGTTTTTGTTTCTTGGAACAAGAAATACAACAAGAATTACTAAAGCTAGCTCTAATGTTCTGCTGTATTGTTTTATTTGCTTACAGCCTCCTTTATCCTAACCTCTAATTACATTTCTCCTGTGTAAATATGGATAGGAGAAAAAAAATTTATTTCACATATTGAAGTCTCCAGGAACATGTGATGATGGGAAGTGGCTTCTCCTACTTGTACTTGTGTGTCCCAAAATAACGTATTCCTTTGTTTCGGAAAGAAATATTTACAATTCATATTAATCCTTTATCCCAGAGGACAAGGAGCCAGCACTGTGATCTCGAGTGCTAAAGGAAACCTGGATGCAGAAGTCTTTGTAACCCTCATTAGAGTAGCTGGATATCTGACATAAGCAAGAAAATTCATTCAGTTCCTGTCTTGGTACTCTTATGAATCCATTAAGAAAAAGCACACGGTCTAAGCTGGGTTTCTTTTCCTGATATAGTTTATTCTGCTTCCTACTGGTAGAAAAGGCCAATTTCAATGGATCATTGTTATTAATCCTAAAGAAGTTGTCCACTTTCAGCTCTAGTGATACTGCTCTTAGTTGGTTATCACTGCCCACTACCTAGAGGGCACAACCTCTTCAGGTTCGTGCAAAAGTATGTGTAAGGGAGCTCCCTACTCCCTTGGCAGTCAGCTATGTTAGCTGAAACCACTGACGGACTAAACTGAACTGAACCACTTTGCCAGAACTGATAAAGGATAACTTACTTTGTTGTATCAGAAGACTTAGGAGGTTGGTGACAAATATTAGTGTAACATTATTTTCATCCACCCCAATATCACAAAGCAGTTATGCTTCTGTCTGTGAAGCTTGTGTTCCTTAAAAAATGCCATGATTAGCAAGTCAGCAGACAGCAAAGCAATTTTTACCTTAAGAATTAATGTAATAGAATGAAAATGAATACAGGAACTTAAGTACAATTTAAATACACAAGGACAGTGTATGGTGTGGAAGGTGAAGAGTCAGAAGCAGGATTGTCAACTGGAGGAGATGCTGGCTTTTTGGTAGCTCTTTCAGTACGATCTGTCACAGCTTGCTAACTGTCATCATTACCTCCTTTCCCCATCCTTCATCCTTGAGAGATAACTCAAATTCACTTAAGTTAGAGAAAGATGACGACTATGATGAAAATATAACCATTCAGAAATAGGCAGCAAGAAGGCAAAAAATATTAAGGTCAGGATTTCAGCCTCATAAAAGTGACCAAGTTTGACATTCATGAAGTCACAAATGCTAGTCCACAGAAAACCAGCATCTCCTCCAGCTGACAAGCCTAATGATATTACTGCCTCCTTTTCAATAGTTATGCTTTCATCACTGTAATAATCTTCATCAGATAAATTAAGGTCATTAATGCATGATGGATGGAAAATGAATGGGGAAATGGTGGTGGGCAGGGAAGGATGTTAAACAATTGGTGATGTAACTCTAAAAAAGCAACAGTGCAGGGTGTTGCTGTGCTATATATTGAGTAAGGGGTATAAGACATTCTGGACTTAGTCTGCATTCAGCAAAAAGGCAAACACTTCCCTGATGATAACTGTGGATGTAATGTTATGCCTAGCATAAGCTCTCCATAAATTACTAGTACTAGAGTTTGTATCATGGAAGTCATCTTCTTCCTTCAATGGCCCTTACAATAAAATGCAATATCATTATATAGTCACAGGCTTTTTATTCAGCAGGACTCCTGTTTCCTTTGGTGCATCAGATGAACGATGCTCACTTAATGAACAATAATCCAGTACTGTCTTCCCTTTGATACTCAGTGTGTGGCCCTCAAAATGATTTAATACATATTGTTCTGAAGACAGAGCTATGAA
This sequence comes from Empidonax traillii, assembly GCF_003031625.1. Taxonomy (NCBI): domain Eukaryota; kingdom Metazoa; phylum Chordata; class Aves; order Passeriformes; family Tyrannidae; genus Empidonax; species Empidonax traillii. The sequence continues at coordinate 321,847 of NW_020956016.1, forward strand.
TTCTCTCAGGAGGTTTTCTTACTACAGTGCGTGCATGTGTCTCACAAAGTAATTTATTTTACCGTTGTGGTAGAGGAGGGGCTGTTCCACACACAAAGGGTACATTTCAAAATACCTGCTGATTTTGCTTGCCTAATCTGAGGCATTCTGGATCTGGTTTGTTCAAGGCACTTGCAATGAGTAGCCCTTCATATGCAAAAATGCAGATCCCATTGCTCTTACTGTGAGTTCTCAAGGCTTTTGCAAGTAATAGCCTGAGATATCTGGGCAGGTACACAGAAAATTAGCAAATATTCAGTTGCAGTTGTTAAAAGCAGTGGAAATCAATTCTTCATAGTAGTGTGAACTGAGGCCTCTTTTCTCTTCCAGCATCCCTGTATCTCATACCGTCATTAGATGTCAGTTGTAAAACATGGGGATTTTGAAAACAGAAGTGTCCTTGGCTACACAAGTTCTGCTCACGCCTAGAGGCAAGGGCTAGAACAGACTAGAGGGATGAAAAGAGAAGACATGGGTAAAAGGGGCAGGAGGTCACACCACAAAAATCTGAGGTCCCTTTGATACACAACAGCAAGCCACTGTATGTAGTCACGCAATAAAGACCAATACAATTGAAAAGGGGAGGCAATCAGGCTGTTTGTGAGGTGACTGTCCATAGTCATGTACTCTTAACACGTGATCTGTCTCCCCAGCATGGGAAGTTGAAGCTACGAGATGTGTTTGTGAGAGGTTCACCTTTGGACAGAACTTGGAAGGAGGATGAAACCATACAGGTCTCAATCTGCAAACAGTGTTGGGTGCCACTCACTGAGAACACTTCTGGGACTGTAGCAGTGTTACCTGCTGGAAATGGGCCCTGGTTAAGTCATCAGGCTAGCAACCAGTTGAAGGAACAGCAGAGGAGCTGAGCATACAGCAGCATCAGAGAGGATGAACAGAAGACCTTTGTAAAGAGAGACAAGAGCCCAAGCCCCACACTGTGTGGAGGGAAGAATAGTAGGACCAGTTGTTCTTGGGGTAATCAGTCGTTTGAGCTGGAAGAGAGTGACAGGGAGCAGAATGACGCCTCCCTCATCCAAGGGAAGATGAGCTGCACCTTGCAATGGTGAAGACTAACTGTATATTAACCAATGTTAGCTAGAGCATGGCAAGTAGACTGAAGAAAGGGATTATTTCCCTTTACCTGGCACTGATGAAGCTGCATCTGGAGTGCTGTGCTCAATTTTGTGCCTCCCAGTAAATATGTCAACAAACAGGAGATCTAGAGGGTTGCTAAGGTATTCAGGGACACGGCATGGAGAATCATAGAACTAGAGAATCACAGAATCATATAATCACAGAATTGTTTGGGTTGGAAAGGACCTTAAAGATCATCTAGTTCCAATCCCCCTGGGGATACATTAAAAGAGAATGAAGGAACTGGGTTTGTTTAGCCCATAGAAAAGAAAGCAGAAGGGGAAGAAAGAGGGGATTCTAATTGCAGTCTTGAAATATCTAAATAGAGTTTAGAGAGAATGGACCTAAACTTTATCATCATAGAAGTGCACAGCAAAGGGAAAAAGAGGCAACTGCCATATAGTGCAAGAGGGAAAATGAATTACATGAGAATAATTGGGTATCATAGATAAATACTGTATAATTTCTATCCCTGAAGAATTTAAAAACTCAGGGGACAAGGCTCTGAGCAACCTGACCTTACTTTGAAGTTACTGTACTCTGAGCAGAGTATTGACTCAAAGAGCTTCCTGCCAAACTATATTTTTCATTATTCATCTCTATTAGTCATCCCAGTTCTCATTTACTTTAAAGTTAGCTCCTTGTCACTACAGAGCACACTTTTCTGTTCAGATAAATCACATATCATTGCTGCTCTGAGGCTAGAGATAAAGTTCTACTATTTGACATTTCACTGCGAATGTTAAATTGGCTCTTGGTGCTTTGCCAGAGATCATAGAGGAATACCACAGTAGAAATAGAGCTGCCATATCACCTAGTACTGTTATCCATATTCAACAGCAGAAAATGACAAAGCCATTCTCTGCCTACATTAACCAGATCTACCTCATTCTCCCTTTGCAGGTCACTACGATAAGAATAAATCACTGGAACAGACTGTGGTTTGGTTACCTTGAGAAAGTGCCAATAATTGCTTTCACATTTTGTGTCTAATGGACATCTTTCATCAGTGACAGATTGAGAAAAGGCAATTACTGCCCTGCAACTGAGTCTGCTGAGAGATGGACACACTTCCAGTTCTTCCGTCTGTCCCGCAGCAGGAGTAAGGATCCTCTACTAACTGGGCCAAAAAGTTCTAGGTCACTCAGCATGTGAGTATTGCTTTCTGAAAAGAGGAGTTATCTCATGCAATGAAGTCAGAAATAAAATGAGGTGGTGTGGGACTTTTGACTATGCAACTAAGGGTTACTTAGTTGGATCTCCACAAGAATTAGTGCCAGATGGGTTCCATGCAAGGCAAAGCTCATGGTTCTCGGCTTGCTTCACTGGGTATTCTGCAGCACCTGTGAGCATGGTAACTGCTGGGATTTTATCTTTTTGCCAAGGAAGAAAGCAACTGTGAGGCTGCAACTGTTTCATGATCATGCAGTCTAAGGCAGTTTTTCACAGACACTGCAGAAAGCTGTAATTTTGAGAGCTGTAGTTTTCTCTTAGTATTAATCTAATGCGGCACAAAGTCCCTGTGTTTTGTTACAGGATTGGCTGGAAAGGTGCTGCCCCATAGTGCAGCTACCTTCAGCTCCAGTGAGACAGCAGGAAAGAGGAGGTTCTGAGCAAAAAAGGACTTTGAGAGCTCATAAAGTTGGTTTTAATTTGGTCTGTTTTAACACAGATGCTTTCCTACTTTTCCACATACATCAGCCACCATTGTGAGTCTTTGAAACCCCACATTTTTATGAAGTTATGTGAGGGAAAAATGAAAGCAAACACAACTCTAAACAGACTCTTTAAACAGTCTGACATGGTATACATTACAAAAATAATCAAGAATAATATATAAAAGCAACCAGGGGTTATTTTTCCTAATGTTATCAAGAATAATATATAAAAGCAAGCAGGGGTTATTTTTCCTAATGTTATCTTTGCACCCTGAAATTTCTTTTCTCAGGGAAAAGAGGGGGTTTAAGCATTGGTCCATCTTAAACTATCAATAGGTACCTCAGGTAAAAACAGTGTTGAGATTCTTAAGCCTGCACATACAACATAACTGGTAAATACTTTCCTAAATCAGTAGGCTAGTAAACGGCAAACCAGATATCACACCATAAACACAGCATCAAAAGGGAACCAGGTATGACCAGCACTTATCAGTGCTGAAAATTCAGAAAATTTTAATGTGCAGTCAGATATTGGAGGAATCGGTATGAGATTTTCATACTGATTTTGTGTATGTAATGGGTGCACAGATGCAGATTGACAGTGAGATAAGGGATCCTCGCATTACATTAGCCATTAATATGTAGTAAAATGTCCTGATATGCAATTGTTTAGACTACTAGCACTGCCATTTTGGGGTTTTAAGCCCTAAAAAAAGCAGTAAGGAACTTCAGTAATTTCCAGGTAGATATAAAGATCTGGTGTGGAATTGGATGTTTTCTCATAGGTGTAGGCCTTCAGCAGAAAAAAATCTTGAGTTCAATTTATTGTCTTCAAAACTCATGCATTTTTGGCTCCATCTAGAGATTCATTTACAAACTGACTGTGGTACAGTCACCTGCCATGTCCCTACAGACTTTGTGTAAGCAACTAAAAGGTACATGGGGTTAAGTATCTACAACTATTTTTAATGCTTAGATTATTACTGCTTCTAAGTCATGTGCCCCTGCCTTTCCCAGACATACCTATTAAGCAGACCCCATGAAACGTGCATGTTTAAAAGGGCCTGCTTTTGCCTAAGTGAACTTTCAGAAAGTGACCAAAACTTTGTCAGAGGTTATAGCTTGACACGTACCCTCATACATCCTACTTCACAGGTATCTCTCAGCATCCAAAACCATAAATCCATTACAAGAACTGTACTTCACTCGCTCCACATGGATAATGGGCAACTCTGGGACTGGGGGCTATTTTCTGGTCCCAACCAAAGCCTGCTCTGGATGCAATTTTAATGAAATTTCATGTAACAAATAGTAGTATTGTTGGATCTCAGTCTCACAATTGCTTGAAATAAAATGGTTTCAACACACTAGAGCAATTGCCTTCAGCTATGTGTAGCTTTGTACAAGGGTGTTACCAGGAGGAACATTTCCACAACATGTTACTGCAGAAGGAGCCTTTCTGTCTGATAGAACTGTCCTCATCATCAACTTCTGCATCTCAGTAGGGTCCTGAAGGTCTTAAAGATCCCAAAGATACTCACAGTGCTTCTGTACTGTGAATAAAAAGGTTTAGGTTCAGCACTTCAAGAGGGGACATTGCAGATGGCTAAGTAACAGGAGTCCTTGGGAAAAATAATCTGTGGAGGGAGAATTTCATTATCCTGATTCAGAGCTGGAGAAAAGACCTGCTTTTCTTCAGAGATACACAGACTTTCCCAACAGATTTCTGGCCAATTCCCATGTAGGACAACTGTTACACACACATCTTTATCTATACTGTTAAAAAGAAGAAAGAGGAAGAAAAAATTAATATATTTATTATTTTTTTCAGAAGTGACAGCTTACCACTGAAAAAATTATATTCACTTCAAAAGTTCAGCTTCTGAGCAAAAATTAAGAGATGTTTATTCCTATTGCAAAATCTTGGTTCAGGAAGACTCAGATTGAAAACACAGAAAGAAACTAAACACTAGAAACAAAATTTGCATTCTGGAAAGTATAATTGAGGCAGAAATAGCCCCTTTTGCTCAAGCATGCACACTTTGTGAAAGAAGTAAAGAAAGCAACAAGGGAATGAACAAAACCAGAAATAATCTAGGCATTTAGCAAAAAGTGGATTTAAATCTAACTACACATCAATGTTTTTAATGTAACATGATTCACTAAGATTATATTTCAAAGATCACATGTATGTGCCCTCACTTGATTTACAAGCTCCATTTTTTAGTTTATAGTTTCTTCAGTACAACAACAGTCTTTCAGAAAGTGCTAGTACAGCATTCAGAACAAAAACTCTGCAAATTTATCTCAGGTCTTGGCTTGCTACTCAAAACACAACCAATTGTTAATCTAGATTACATCTGTAGTGGAAAATCAGCAGGTTTGGTGAAAAGAAGCATGTTAAGGGAAGGGATTGAAATTAAATTGTTATATCATTCTAATTTCCTGTTTTTTCACAGCTTAAATTTTCACAGAACCCAGGGGTAAAAACTCCAGGAAAAGAAGCCAATTTAATTTAAAAAAAGCAAGTTGTGACTGATGTTTAAAAGCAGGTCTTGCTTATTTGAATATATGAAATAGAGCAGAGCTGAGAGGGAGTAGTCCAAGGATATTGCCCCTCAGCTGTTCCAGACCAACCCTCACTCCAACTGAAAACTGCTGGCTCAGAACTGTTTCTGGACCCACTTCCCTTTGCAGATAGGTACCCAAACTGGTATTTAAAATCACTGAGTTCCCTTTGCAGAAACGTACCCAAACTGGTATTTAAAGTGTACCTAGACAGCTCAGTGCTGTAGGACTACAGCAGCCAAAATTGTCTCCTAAAATTCTCCTACTGTGCCTGTCCAGAGTAAAGCACATTTTGGCGGGGCAAAGAATCTCTGTATTTATGTTAAGTCTAAATTTATTTAACATCCACGACAGATGTCTATAGACCAAAAGATACTTGAGTCAGTAGGATAACTCAGACCATATGCAATGCTGAGTTCAAAAGAAAGCACAGCCATTACTCAGAAAAACTCAGTTTCTAAGAAGTGCAGGTAATTTTTGCTGCAGAACTATATATGTGAATTTGAACCCATCTCAATCACAGAAAATTACTGAATACACACAGACAACCTCTTTCCAGGTACCTCTGAAAACCTGAGTCACGGATTCATGTTCAAGAAGAGCAAATTGAGGACAGGATTTTGAGTGGTGAGTCCCAATCCTGCTTGTAAAGATACCTCTTCTCTTGTTTGCGATCATAGACATCTGGCCTCAGAGCCCTTTCTGGTCACAGTACACTAGTGACCACAAATCCCATTCCCAGCCACAGCTACTGGCTCCCTGACACTGCTCAGAGGCTTCTTCCCAGGTTGCTTCTGTGAGCTGAGCCTTGGCTTGACTACCATTCTGCCAGGTAGGTCTGTTCTCCCAGCAGAAGGAAAAGGGGAATATTGATGTGAGTGGTGAAGTACTTCAAAGTCTGCAAAGAACACTGTCATAGAAAGGTTTTTGAAATGGAAGCAGTAGAACAGTAGTTGGAAATATTTACTTTTCATTTGGGAAAGCCAGGGACTGCAGTCCAACAGGACAAACAGAAATGAACACCATGACGGCAGAAAGCCACATGTTGGGACAGAGAGGCTAGAAGGCTGTTAACTCAGTTCTTCTCCATGAGGTGTTGGAAACAAACTAATCTGGAAGCATTGTGCAAAATACATATTTTCTGGAGTCATTCTACATTTAGCCAGACAATTTTTAGTTTTATACAGTAAGTAAAAACAAATAAAAGGATCAAAGGAGTGCTGCATTCTTTTCCCTAGGACTTTTGCCTACTAAGTTTCATGTCCTCAAAACACTTAAATGGGAGCAACAGTTTCAGAGATAGTTACAAGAAAGAAAATAGCAAAGATCATGCAGAACTTCAAAGAACAACTAGGCTGTAAATGGGCAAAGCAATCATTAAAACTAAACTAGAATGATAACAAAAGTAACATAATCTACCAGTTAACACCGTGCTCAAGTCAGAGCTAAACCCCCCCCTCACCTGCAGCACTTTGGGTTTTAGATAAATGCAACATTTACATCCTGTCTGCTTTAATCTGCTAGAATAAAGACTGTGACTGAGCTAGACACTACTATATAACTAGTTCACTTGGTTTTGAACACATAATTAACACTTGGCGTGCCCAACTAAAGCCAACTGAACTGTCTCCCACTATTTATTTTCAGGAACTGATCTCTTCTCTCTAGTGACCAGAGGGAACAGAATGAATGTGTGTCAGGGGAGGCTTAGGTTGGGTATTAGGAAAAGGTTCCTCACCCAGAGGGTGGTTGGGTGCTAGAACAGGTACCCCAGAGATGTGGTCACAACACCGAGCCTGGCAGAGTTCAAGAAGTGCTTGGACAACACTCTCAGGCACATGCTGTTGTTCCTGGGGCTGTCCTGGGCAGGGCCAGGAGATGGACTTGATGATCCTTGTGAATCCCTTCCAACTGAGGATACTATTCTACGATTCTGTGATTATGCACTTTCAATTCTGAAGTTGAAACTTTTGTGGGCTTCTCCCGCAAAGTGGGGGTGTGTGTGTGTATATTAGGAGAGCATTTGTACAAAGAAAAGCCTCATCTACTATATTGGTAGTAGGAAGGAATATCAAAATTTGAAAAAGGCATTTCAGATTAAAAAAAAGTACTTAAAACTACAAAGTTAGGATTGACATAAAAATAGTGCCAGCATTACTAGTTAAACATGTTCTTTTCCAGTTCAGTTGTGTTAAATAAAACCTGGCAAAAGAAGTTTAAAATTTTTTCTGTCGCTCAAACTAAAATTAGGGATGCTTAGAACCTTCCTTGAATCCCATTTTTCTACTTGTCTTGGCTCACTATATCTTATTTCTTTTTATCTTGGAGGCCTTGTTATAACGATATGTGATATAAAGTATTGGTACCAAAAATTTAAACACGCATTGTGCTTTATGAGGTACTACTGTGTTATTCTATTCATGAGATATTCAGAGTTATCAGGACTTGAAAACTTCTACTGGATTTTATAGTGCAATAAAAAAAAAGAGCGTAATATTGTGGATAACAGCTGCCATCAGGTATGCCATCTGAGATAATCCTTGCACAGCTCCTAACAAAATGCAGTAAGAATGGAAATGTGCCATGGGTAGAGCTTCATGATAGCACTGCAGGGCCTGGGCAGTGCACATTCACCAGGAGACACTCAGTACTCCAGGTAGACTCCAAAGAGTAGTGAAGTTGTACAACACACCTCTGACTACCAGTGCAACTCAGGATGGGAAGCATGTAAAGCATGTGGCATGCTGGCTAGTAAAACTGGATTTACAGCCCCTCTGTACTGCCAAACAGTGCTAAGCAAGTGAAGAGTTACACCGCTGCTTACACCTCCCTCTGTTCCCTTTTCCTCCTCTACCCTAGATTTAACACTGCATGTGGCTTCTTCCCCACATACACCCCATTGCCCTATGATTGCACACACCCTTATTTCTCATTGTTTTCCTCCAAGTACCTACTTATTTCATAATGAAAGATATTTGGAGCAATTAGTAGCTTATATGAAGAAATACTTAGCAGTATTCGGACTGCAAAAACCTGCGAAAGCAGATTCTTTTGTCTTTAGAAAAATAAATCAGGGAAAATTGCTTACAGCTCCAGACTTTGAAATTTTTCTTATTTGCCATATGACCAAGGTCACAACTACTTAGTTTTCAAGGATTAGGCTAGAAATGGCTGGTGTGATCATCTACAGAGAGACCGAAAGACTACGGAAACTTTGTGCAGAAAATCGTTCCTTGAACATCTCTGTTCTTTCTCAGCACTTCCAATCCATGAATTCAGTATTAATTTTTCAGACTTTTCACTCATCAAAAACTGCCACATGTAAGAGCTTACCTACACCTAAACCTGCATGTTTTGGGGATCTAAAGTGCCTGGAGTAAGCCAGAGTAGAACAAATGCTCTCAGAAAAAAACAGTTATGCCAAGAATGGGAACATCACAAAAGAGAATTGACATAATCACCAAGATCCATGAAGACAAAGAAATTCTCACTACAACTTAGACATTACAAAAGTAGTTAAGGAGAACATTTTGCCTGGAATTTGTGAGACCAAAAGCTTGACTGCTTTCAGATTTGTATCTCTGTCTGCTCTGCAGTTTCCCAATCCAAGGTAAACCCAGGATCTTCTCCCTACCTTAGACTTCGGTGCAGTTTCAGTAAGTAGCAACATGCCAAGATTTTCTCACCAACAGTTCTGTGGAAAAGACCGTCTTCTGGAAACTGGGATATGGGAGGAATGGTTTGAACAAACCCATGCACTTAGATACCCAAGTGTAAGCAAACTCATTGTATGAAGCAGGAACACCATTTTGCTTGCTGGGGACTCAGCATGGACAGCTGCTTAATTCTTAAAACAACACACAGGTCCCAGTCCTCAGGAGAGATCTGCAAGGTCTGCATTCCAAACACGCAGAAGCAGCAAAGCCCATAAAAGTTACGTGAAATCCCAACATCTTTCTCCTGAGTCCTGTTTATGGTAAGGTTTAGGTGACTCACCATTTTGTGCACTAGGGTAGTCCACAAGTTCCCTTGTGAAGCACATAAGACTCACCACCACCATTCTGCATGCCACTCAGGGTGGCCAGACACCTTAAAGCACAACTCTAACTTGTATCCTCCAAGTACCTGAAGAGCCTGCTTTCAGTAACTTTTGCTGAGTAAAAGAGGCTTCCAGGACTGCCCTCAACAAATCTCTCAGAAGTATAGCATATGCTTTACAGGAAGAAAAAAACCCCACGCCTCTATTTAAAAATGACCACTGACAAAGAATCTGGCACACTGCTGGTTAAGTGTTCCAGTATCTTAATTAGGTTCCATTAAAATTGTTTGCTTAAATCCCAAAATTTATCTGGCTTCAATTTCAAGACATTTCATCCTATTATAGCTTTGTTAGATCAAAGAATTCTGTATTATCAAACTACATTTCTTCATGGAGGTAATTATAGGTAGATCCTAATTTCGTAACCGTCTGCCTTTAAAGTAAGCTCTCCCAGTGTTATAACGCATGTGCTTGATTTTTGGCACAAGAACTGGATACTGCATTTGGCACTAGTGTAAGCACTACTGGAACAAAAGTAGTATTGCCTCCCCCATACCATTTGATATTCCCTTTTTAATGCATCCAAGAATTGCATTTGGCCAAGTGGGAGCTTATGTTCAGCTGACAATCCATCACGTCTCCTAACTTTCTCTCAAAACACTGATCCTTGGGATGGGTTCCCATTCCGTTTCCAGATGTATGACTTTACACTTGGTGATAGTGAAACAGGCTGTATGAGCTGGACACCGGCAAAGAAAAGAATATCAATTAACTGTAAAGCATATAAACCTTAGCGCGCCTGCAAAATTTGTGAGTTGCTAACATTTCAGTCTCCTGTTGCTTCTCCAATAGCTATTAGGTAAAGCTCCTGGCTTCAGTTCTGAGGAACTAACAGGAAGACGTTGGTCATTCTGAAAGAGGAGAAGAGTTCACAGAAATTTTATTTCAGAATGTGTCAGCAGCTGGCAGTTACGGACAGCAAGTAAGCAACAGCATGTTTCCAAGAACCTGAACTTTACCACAGAATGTTGACAAAGGATCTGAGTTATTGTTTAGGGACTAAACTATTGTGTATCTGCTACATTTTTATTAACTCAGATTACCTCATAAATGCTCCAAAACTCATGCACTGAGTAAGTAAGTGGATAGTGCCCCATTTTCTAGTGCCCTTAGCCACCACATTATGAGCTGTTTCTGTACATGCCTATTACGGGAGATGCCTGAAGAGCAGTACCAAAAATCCTGAAAGCTATGCAACTATAAAAGGTGACTAACTACATCAAATGGCCTACACACAGCTACACTTTAGTATTAGTTTCCACACTAACATTTTGCAGCTGTTATCTGAGAGGATTTAAGAGGCAGGCAAGAAAAATGAGTTGCTTAAGTACCATGAAAACCAAATTAACTTTCTTCTCAACTAATGCTTCAGTCCACGCATTCCTTTAAATAAAATCAGGGACCTACAGGGCACTCTTATCAGCCAAACAAGGTCCTACAGCACTAGTTTAATGAGTTAATCTTGTATTCTCTATCCCTATCATACAATGTCTGCTATCCATTTGAATGGCTTCGTTATATTCATGCTTTTCTGTTAAAATACTAGAACACAGGTATGAATCAAAAAACTGAAACTCTGTAGCAAAGCAATGGACAAACTACCAACTGAACAGACTTTTCTCAGGTCCGTCCCCCTGACATGCAGATTTCATTGCTTGTGTGCATTCTGAACAAAAGTAAGACTGGACACTTACAAGATCAATCTTATTAGTTGTCCAAAGAAATTATTTTATCCCTTCATCCAGCAACCTTATGAAAATGTTTTTTCCCCTATAAAACAGCTTATCACATTATGAAGATGCAATACTTTATGATTTTCAACTCAAACTCATTTAACCTCTTTCAAGCACGTACCAGTAGTCTAATTACTTGCACTAAATAGCTGTGAGGAAACAAAATTCTTCTGATTTAGTGCAGTCAGCTTAAATGGACAAAGGTGTCAGTACTTCCATATTTTGACACAAGAAGTTGTTCCTGTTCTTTGGAGCTCAACTCACAACAGGGGAATTATCAGTTCTGGTTTTAAGACTCCGCTGTTCGAGTATCTGGAAGCAGTGACCCATATGACTGACACTCAGCCCTTCTGCCAACTCCTAACCACAATCACAAACAAAAGCAAACTATTTTTAGTTAACAGGCCACCATAATTTCCCAAGTTATTTTGAAACAAAACTAGCTTCTGACAGGCTTCAATAAACGAGCATTGCTGTTATAAAGTTTTATTTAAACTGAAGCACAGAAATAAGCTCTTGCACAACTTGACATAAAAAATAAAACCCAATGCCAGTGATTTTTAAATGGAGATCCTTCACTGGTGATGTAAATACAGCTTGCCTGTACCTGATAGAAGCGTTTCGGTCAGAGCAGACACAACTTGTTCATCTGTTGCACCAAATGCCTTGGCAGGCTAAGACTCCTCCAGTAAAGTGCTTGCAAGAAGAGAAATCAGTTTGAACGCAGTTACATGTTTTACTAGTCCCTGTGTTTCAAATTTGTTCTGTGCTACATCTACACATTGTCAACTGCTCAAATCCTCATGAATTCTGTGGTCTTCACTTCTCTCAGATCTGCAGTAGAACACTGCAAACAAAATATGTAATTAAACTAAGTAATTATCTAGGATAAATTGCTATTTTGTAAAGTCTTTCATGCTTCCTTTGGTAAAATATACCAAGATGTTCAGTGCTGGAAGTAATTACAATCTTGAAATCAGGATTTAAAGAACCGATTCACACTTGCTGCTTCTTCACATACGAAAATTTTCACACAGCTTTTTTGGTGCGCTGCAACTAAGCAGGAACCCCACTCCCTTCATAGCATACAGCCCAGCATGTAATTTACTGTACTTTTAATCACAACAAATGTTGCCACTCGAAACCTCACCTGTTACCTGCATAAATCCTTCAAAATTTTCTTTCTCCTAGTGAAGGTTAAACGGTATCTACATATTGCTCATTCAAACTATACATGGCTCTTTGAAGCAGGTTACTCCAAAGTGAACCTGGCAACCACTGCCACTTCAGAAGAGGGTCACAAAATGAGACCAATGGAGACAACAATGTTTTGTGCAAGATTGTTTTATTAACAGACCAGAATTTGAAATATTGCAGCTGGGCATCTGTATCTGCAAGGAAAAAAAGAAAAAGGTATCATTAGGCACATGAAGATTGGAAACTACTTTGGCCACAAGAGAAAGTAATACATTTTTACAGTTTATAATCTGGGCTGAAACACTCATTTCACGGGATTTAAGAATGCAGTAATCTTCCACACAATAACTAATGTCTAGATTAACATCTCTCCACTGAAAACACAGATTTCAAGTGCCAGACCTAACAGGATAAACATTTCTACCTTGAACCATTGCTACCTGAACTTGATATTTAAAGATGTGCTTGAGACATCGTGCATATTCCAGCTTTTGCTGCGCTTTCATTTTAAGCACATTTCATGGTCTATTTACATACAAAACCAAAAAGCTGACTTGAGATGAGTTCCTGTAAAGTTTGCTTGAAAAGTAATGAAATTCAGTATGTTGCCAATACTAAATTGTAAAAAATTTGCTATGAAGTACTATGCTCTTTCCCCCCATCTACATAAAGGAATCAGTTCTGGAAGTCTATTTTTTAATTCATTTGAGACTATCACTTAAGTAATAAGAAATAAAGACAAACAGCAAGAAACCATCTACACATAGGAAAGAGGAATACTTGTCTTCAGATACACAACCATTCATAATGACAGTATTTAAAGAGTATTGTCAGCACATCACCTGAACCTACTACTCTAACTGCCCATCACCTGAGTAGAAACTACAACATTGTTCCTTTTTCTACCTGTAAGCTACTTGTATTTTAAGCATGCACTCTATTTAAAGCAGTAGGGAAACAGCAGCAGTAGAGAGTGGAAGAGACAAGAACAGTCAGATTTACAGAGTTATGTATGTTTGATGTTTGCATTCACAGAAGCACATCTGCTTACAAGCATAAAGTAAGATACTGCATGGTCCCTTCTCAAATTAAAAGATGGAGTAAAGCCCTGATGTAAATCCCCACTTACATGGGATGCTGAGCTACAAGTCCAACAAAAAAAACGAGAAACCAACAGAATACCCCCCATTTCTCTACAAATGTACTAACCCTCATTACTAACCCTCACAGGTGTTTACACTGCAATACTGAAATAGAAGCCTCCCTCCTGTAGGAAGGCTACTGAAATCAAGACTACCAGTACACATCGGATGTTTGGCAGGGAAGATAGAGAAAGGATCTACCCTGACAGAAAAGCTGTAGTGTTTCCATTAAAAACCAACAGTTTCCATCTTATGCTCAAAATCCAGACAGAAGCACAAGGCGAAACTAGTTTTCCCCAGTCTTGGTTATGAAGCCTCATTGCACTAACTTCAGGGAAGTATCTGCCAGTACTGAACATTCTGCCACTGGCAGCAAAATTTCTACAAGAATATTAGAATGGGTAACACCACGTCACCCCAGACAATATTACAACAAATGCTACAGCAATTCCTCTTCTCAAAGTTACCCCACTTCTTCCCACAGTTGACCTAAAGAGCTTCACAAGGGCACTGTTCCCAGTAAGCAACTATTTTCCTAAAGTGCCTTGTAACCAGTGCTTTAAAACCCTTCTGGCTTCAGAGATGGAGGTAACAACAAAACATGCAAGAAGCTTGGGGGGGGTGAAAACTGAAGAAGACAGCAGCCTACAAAAAAACCTTCAATAAAAGCTGTCAGTCAAACAGGAAGTATTTCCTAGGTCTCCTTTGACTCCTTGGACAGACATCAGACCTCAACGAGCTCAGCTTGTTGTGCCTTGTTGGCTGTAAGAATACTTTTAAACGACTTGAGAAAAAAAAAAAAACAGAGCAAAGCAAGACTTCCCTCCCTTCACAAACTTTCATTTCTGAGAACTCATCCAAACAGCAACTGCACCTATTTTACACTGAAAATTCACAACACTATGCACCTTTTTTATTAACTAACACTCTGGAAGTTAAGAATTCCTAAGTAAACTTCATATCTGATATAAAAGGAAAACCAAAACCCTACAAAAAACAAACAAACATCAACAAAAAAACCAAATAAACCCCAACAAGCCAACCAAAAACCTTTTTGGTTTTGGAGGAATTGATTTGCGGAAAACTGGGTCTTTGCCTGTTAACCTTTCCAAGCACACTAAAACAAAAAAGGTTTCTTGAATTCCAGCATACCTATCACACTAAAAGGGCATTTATCCTTGACTTAAAATAGTGTATGGGCAACACCAAAGCTAGTTTAGCGTGTAAAAAGCAAAGGCAAGAATTCTGAAAAAATTTTGGCTTTGAATGGCTGAGACTTTTCAGTAAAGCAGCAACAACAGAGTGACAACAATAGATGAGAGAGACAGTTTGAACTAGATCCTACCTTTGAACTAGATCGTACGTTCAGGACTCAACTGTCACTGTAAACTACTTTAAGTGTTGATAAACCTTCCTATTTCTAAAGGACAGACAACTCAAATGGGCAAATCAGTCTTTCAAAATTACCATCTTGGTCATTATACGTGAAAGCTTTAAGTGAATCATTCTGAAGCTTGAGCAAGTTGAAAATTTATACCAGTCCTAAACAAGCTTTTATACACAACCTGAAAAAAAAAAAAACTTGTAACCACAACACTTTGATCAGATTAAGAATTCAATAACGAGGGCTGAAAATTTTAGCCAAGATCTCAAGGCTTCCCATATTAAAACCAAATAAAGTTTTAAAGCAAGTTATTGGTAATGTTGTATTTCCAGAATAGTTTAACTTCTTCACAAATATTTAAGCTTAATTAAACTTGAAAAATAAAACGAGAACACTGTATTGCTCAAGTAGCTTTGTACTGTAGATACCACCCAAGCATGAGTGAGCATCTATTAATACTAAATGTCTGACAATAACAGCAGCAGCCGACAGAGCAGAGATGAACAGTGGGTTGCCCTTGGCAACATCTCACCATTAGTTCATTCTCCTTATGAGCCTGTTGATCTGGTCTTCTCTGTTACCAGCATCTCCACCTTCCACAAAGTGGATTGTTTTCTTTTTCATTCCACCCCGAGGAGAGGACAACTTGAAGGGCCAAAGGAAGTTGTTCACAACCTTGAAATGCTTGCCAACAGTGTAAATTTCATGGATCACATCTTCCATGCAGATGATGCCAAGCTTTCCTAAAATTCAGAAACACTGTTTTCAGAAAGGCTACAGAACCACTAGTCAATAAATAACAAGCTAAAAATTATCATGTTGTTACTGTCATGCCTACTTATTTTGATAAACTTCAGGAAGTCAGAAAGCACTAATTCGGTCACGAAACTGAATGGCTGACTTTTCCATTTAAAATGGACTAGTTGCAGCCAACTCAACATTTAGTTGGCACATTTGGAAAGAGGCATCAGTTTCTACCGTTAAATACTGGTAACTAGCAATGAGGAACAACAAAACAACAACACTTAGTGAATCTTAGGGAAGTACTTTCAAGAAAAGTTAGACTGAATACACTTAAACCACAGCTACAAGTAGCCCACAGAAATTCATTGAACTATTTAGTTAGGCTGATGAATAATGCAACAGCATGTTTGCTTAATGCTTTTCCAGTCTTCAGCAACATATTACAAGTTAACTGCTCATAAGATACACTTGTAAAAAGAAAACTGATTATAACACAATACTTGTATGTTTATAATCCGTTCATCTATTGCACTGGAAAAGGAACAAACATGACACAGCCTAATTTAAAGCAAAATGCAAATCAAGTGCCAAAAAAAGGAGATATTAAAGCGTTTGCTTTCATTCATCCTGGCACAGCTGCAGAAGAAAAGGCCTCCTGGAGCAGTCCATATCCCAACAATTGATCACCACCCTTCATTTTTTCTAAATACACTGATCACTTTTACTAGCTAGTTCTTCTTTCAGCACGTTTAAAAAGTCTGTTTATCAGATCACAAAAGTCAATTTTAAAATGTCTAACATTAAGCCTGAAAGTTCAAAGCTATGTATGATGATTCTTTCCTGCTGCAGAGCTTTTTCACTACTGAAAGATCTACTGTCCTAATAAAGGTCAAGGAGTCCACACTTAAAATTACATACTTAAAACGCTAAAATTTGATTCTTTTCACCAGTTTTCAATATTTTATATCAGAAGTTACTTCTGGCTTGCTTTGTCTTAAGCAGTTAAAATAGAAGCAGAGATATTAACTAAGCCCTAATATGCTCCAGAGACACACAAGGACCAATGTCCAGCTCAGCACTGATCACCCAAGGCACCAAGCTGGTGCCTGTTTTGCTCAGCAGTGTTTACCAAGGCGTTTCTGGATCAGGCGGTTGTCAGTGAGAGCGATGCGCTGCTTGTTGATCTTGCCGTAACCGCGCTTGTAGATCAACTCGTGCACGGACTTCAGGTTGGGGTACCTGCAACAGCCAAGTTAAAAAACCCAAAAAACTAAGTCTCTGCAAGCCACATTCCAGGTTAACATCCCTGGTTTAGACTCCAATAACAAACAATTTAGGATCATTTCAGCACATTCCAAATTTAAATACAAGAGCAACAGGGAAGCAACTTTTACTCACACCAGGTTCCCAAGAACACCAGTATGAGAGTATAACCATATCCATCAAGCAGTACCTTTAAAGCACTGCCTTAATCATGTTTTCAATTCAAAGGAGGGAAAGACCACTGAAGATAAAAAAATCCTGCAAGTCCATCGTAGCAAAACACAACAGGTGCTCAACATTGGCACACCAATGAGGTAAAACTGGCCATGTCACTCACCCCCAGGCGATGTAGGGCTCCACAATTCGCAACATGTTGATAGAAGCTTTGTTGAGCTTTACAAATGTGCCATTAAAAATCTGGCGCAGGCGAAGAAGCTGCAACACTTTGCGGACCTTGGGGCTGACACCATTGGTACTGGAGAAAGAGGGGAAAGTCCTCAGTTATCAACATCCCAGAAACACCAGGGAACAGCTTAAAAAAGACCAAAACACAATAGCATTGTTCCCACATTAAAAAGCATCACTATTTCACCAATGACACAAAGCAAGCTTAGTAATTAACTTACTACCTCTGTATATTTCAGTGTTAAGTTGAAATATCTCCTTCCATGAAATGATTGAAAGTATTACACTGAAACAATTTAGAACTAGCCTGGTACTCTCCTGAACATAATTCTTCCAAACACATCTTCTGTTAGTCTTCTTTAACATCTTACCAAATAATTAAACAAACACTTGAAGAAAAGCTCACTAGAATGTCTGGGAATAGGGACATGCAATTTTATTGAGCTCAAGGTGAGACAGAACAACTGTCTGCACGTATTTACAGCATTGTCTTCTTAAAAATCAGGGACTCCTAAAGACAACAGATAGCAAGCGAAATGATTTGGCACTTAATGATATACACCTCTGGTGTATTTACAACATAATGCCACCCACTACCTAAGCCACTGGTGGAAGGCTTGATCTTATTTACATATTTAGGCCCTCAAAACACAGAGGTAACAGGAAAGTCAACTCCAGTGCTTTTGAACATAAAACTGCTTACACCCGTGCTCAGCCTTACCCTCTTATTCTGATCACAAATGCCAGTTTGGGCTCGGCTGGGACATAGTAGTTTCCAGCTTTCCGGGCCATCCTGGCCATGCGGATCTCCTGCCGGTACATGTGCCTGTACTCCTTGTGGTAAGCCTGGGCTTTGGCATAGATGAGTTTTCTTTGGGCCTTACGGTACTGCAGGAAATTGGGAATTGCAGAGGGTTACACAGAGCTTTAAAACACATAAAAATCAACTTCAAATAACGTGCCACGTTTTAGAACTTCCCACAAATGACACAGATAAAGTAACACACAGCTCAGAACAGCCCTCACTGATGCTTTAAGAGCCTGGCAGGCTGTTACATAAGCAGTATGTATGTATGCTTTGCCTTGAACACTGTCATCATTCCTGACCCTTCATTCAGAAACTGTAGGGACAGGACAAGGAGTAATGGGTACAAACTGAAAGAGAGGAAATATAGGTTAGATATCAGGAAGAAATTCTTTACTGTGAGAGTGGTAAGACACTGGAACAGGTTGCCCAAGGAGTTTGTGGATGCCCCATTCCTGAAAGTGTTCGAGGCCAGGCTGGATGGAGCTATGAGCAACCTGGCCTAGAGGGAGGTGTCCTTGCCCAAGGCAGGAGGTTGGGACTAGATGATCTTTAAGGTCCCTTCCAACCCCTTAACATTCCATGATTCTGTGATCATGCATCAAGCTCACCCTCACAAAGACTGTAACCTCCTGCCTCGTACAAGACTAACTTCAGTGTGACAGACAACAGCACGCTTGACCCTTGACTGCCTGGAACTGGTCTGTTATCAACCAAAAAAAGCATATTTTAGTCCAAATCTTGACAAAAATATCAACATGCTGGTCCTAATTACCATATATTGGATCATATTAGCAGTAGCAGCAGCTGCCACTGGAACAGATAAACAATCTAAGCCAAAGGGTCAAAGAATATTCACCTTTTTTATAGCCAAAATCTTCTTCTGCCGCTTGGCTTTCATGGCCGCATAAGCCTGCCGCTTCTTCAGCAGGCTCTCGGGCACAGAGGGCACCTTCTTTGCTCTGAGTGGAGACAGAAACAAAAAACATGGCTTTTAGCTGAGATGAAGAAACCCAAAGGACACTGTTCCATATGACAAACATCAATGATGACTCTCTCAACGTGAGGTGTGCACAAGCCTTGCTGCCTCTGGACACTTCCTTGTTCCCACTGTCCCCAGGCCCAGAGTAGCATCCTAGGACATTTTCTCGAGACTGAACTAGGTGATTTCCTGGGTTCAGAACCTGTACAGTTCCCCTCTCACACAGGGAACCCTGACAGACCAACTACTGAGCTGCACACAGCCCATGTGGATGGATGACTGCACACCCGAGAACCCCCCAGTGGCAATTTTTCCTTACTTTGCTGTAGCACAATTTGTAATAAAACAAAGACTGGCTCAAAGAGAATTTCTGACTAATAAACATTTCAGCAGGTGCTTGAAAAGGACAAGCTAATTTGGCAGCCCTCTGAATTTAATTCATAGCACTTTCAAGTTGTTTGGATGCTCAGAGAATCACAGGACAGGTCGGGTTGGAAGGGACCACAGGGGGTCATGAGGTCCAATCTCCCTGCTCAAGCAGGGTCATCCCCGAGCACGCTGCACAGGATTATGTCCAGACAGTTCTCCATGCCTCCAGTGAGGGACATTCCACAACATCTCTGGGCAACCTGTTGCAATGATCAGTCACCCACGCAGTAAAGAACTTCTTCCCCACGCTGAGGTGGAACTTTCTGTGCATCAGTTTCTGCCCCCTGCCTCTTATCCCAGAGATCTTAAAATCTCAGATGCAACAACACTCGCCAGCGCACAGTTTACAGGACTACAATCGCCCGGGCGAGCTCCCGCTCTGGCGCGATCCCTCCCTGCTCCCGCCCCCCAACAGCCCTGACCGCGCTCCCGCCCGGCCCGGAGACCCCGCCGGCCCAGCCGCGCCGCCGGCCCTCCCCTCCCACGGCTGCCGGCTCCGGCGGCGGCGCGGCGGCCCGGGGGGTAGCGGAGCAGTGTCCGTGCGGCCCGGGGAGCGGTGGAGGGGGTGGATGGCGGTGGATGGGGCGGGAGGGGCCGGCACTCACTCCTTGTCCGCCATCGCAGCACCGGAAGAGAGAGGGGAACGCGCCTGCGCGGCGAGCTCTTAGCCCATTCGCCCGCGCGGGCGGGGGCCTGCGAGCTGCTAGGACCCCGGGGCTTGGACGTCCGCCATTGCGCCTGATCTCAGGGTGGGCTATGGGGTGGCCGACGAATGCCTGAATTAAAAGTGTCCGGGAGCCGTCTCCGCCCAGTAAGGCTGGAGCAGGGCATGTCCCGGGATTGGCCGTGACCTGGGATTGGTTGTGTCCTGGGACTGGCCGTATCCTGGGACTGGGTGTGTCCCCAGGCGGGGCCGAAGTCGCTCCGCCGCCAGACCCGGCCTTCCTGGCAGGAGGCTGGGATCGAGCTGTGCGGTTGCGGGGCTCCCCAGGCGTTTCGCATCAAGCAGGATTATCCCTATTCCAGGTTTAAACCCTGTGCTTAAAGGCACCGGGACGCTACCTGCCGCCCGCGCTCGGTACCGAGGCGGCCATGAGGCTGAGAGCGGGAAAATGTCGCTCCCCCGGACCCGGCAGGGAGGGGGGAGCGGCGGGTCCTGCCCAGCCCCGGAGCTTCCCGCAGGAGAGCCCGGAGTCCCGGGGATGTTCCCGTTCCTGCGGCTGGAGCTCGGCTCTCGCGGGCAGGATTGTTCGCCGGGATGCGCGGGGAAATCGGAACTGCGGGCTCCGTTTGTGCCGGGATGTGCCTTCATTAGGCTGGGCGTCTTTGGGGCTCGCCGTAGGGACAGAAACTGCACAGGTGGAGAAGAGAAGCGGCTCGGGAAACAGCGCTGCCCAGCACAACCCTGCGGCTTGTAAGGCTGCTTAAGGCTGTGGCTCGTAGGTCTGATCCTATTCTGATCCTACCCTAAAGTGCTCCTAAGATCACCTGCGGAGGCGCCGGCACATCATTACACATGTACGGGAAGAAGGGAAATTAGTGGAACTCTGAGCAGCAGAGAGCTGTTCGGTATAACAGAAGTGTAGGCATCAGGGCTGGAGATAAGGAATGCCGAGCTCTGCGTTTCCTTTCCTGGTTTTATCTGTTGCCTGTTGACCACACGCAGAGGTGCCGGGTGGTACTAACACCCGAGAATCTTATTGAGAATGCTCGGGATTCTAGTTACAGCTGTATCGATGTTGATTTTTTACAATAGTAGTATTTTGTGCTAATACAGACGTTTCTATCCCTTGATCTCATTAGAAATATTATAGAAGGGGGTGATCAGCAAATATGAACTAAAACACCTGCAATATCTACTAAGGAAGAGGTTGTCTGCACATTTTTCCAAAATTTATGAACTCGAATTTCTGCTAAACCCGAGAGGCAGCGGTCATAAATATAAAACTCCAGTAACTTTTCTGAGAACGGGTAGCTGCCCAGGGAACAAAAGGGTAGCGTAGGACGAAAGGGACGCGGCTGCAGGCGAGCAGAGACCGTGGGATGAGTCTTGCTGGTCCACGTGTGGGAAATTGCAAGGGCACGCTCTGCTCCTCGTCCTCTGGAGCTGGTAGATGCCCTGGAGCGTGATGCTCGGGTGCCGTGGGGCCGCAGGGTGCCCATCTATAGAGAGAGGCCGCTATTGTCGCACAGCAAAAAAACATGCGTTCCGTGTGCTGGCACCCGTGAGCTCCCATTTCAGTCTGTGGCTGGTGAGATACCAGTGGCCCTATATCTGGCTGACAGACCGAGAAGCCATCGGGGTTTTGTTCAGCAGGGGAACCCGAGGCCCGCGGGTCCCGGGCACCCTGCGGGGATCCCGGCGGCTCCTGGCCACTCGCCGCTGCCCCGAGCACGGACCTTCAGCCCCCATTCGCGGTCCCCCGGCCCGCGCTGCACGGCCCTGCCGCAGCCCGGCCGCCCTCGGCCACCCCACGATGGCGCTGCGGCGGGCACGGCGCACCCGGAACGTGTAGTCCCATGCCGGGGGCGGGGGGACCGCCGGGATTCCCGCCCCGAGCCGCGCGAAGCTCCAGCCGCTCCCACTGCCGTTCCCGGCGGGGACCTCCCTTCTTGGCGGGGCGGGGCGGGGGCGGGGGGTCCCGGGAATGCGGGGCGGGACGGGCCAGCCCGGAGGCGGGGGGTCCCGGCAATGCGGGGCGGGACGAGCCGGCCCAGGGGCGGGACTCGGCCCCCCCCCCGGTCCGCCCTATATAGAGGGCCGAGCGAGCAAGATGTGCACTGCCAGCAGCGGGGCCGCGGGCGGGACGGGACGGGGCGGTGGCAGCGGGCGGCCAGAGTCGCGTCCGGGCTCCTTCCTCGGCGTGTGTGACTGAGGCGGGGCGCGGGGTGCCGAGGGCGGAGAAGGCGAGCTCGGCGGCGGGACCCCGGGAGCAGAGCCTCGCTCGGCGCCCGCAGCGGGCGGTCTCGGGCAGCGGCGGCCCCAGGTGGGGGAGCCGGGCGGCGAGGAGTCTCCGCGCCGCCGGCCCCGCGGGTCCCCCCGCACACCGGCAGCATGAACATCCTGCTGGAGTTCTTCGTGGTGACTTTCCGAGTGCTGTGGGCGTTTGTGCTGGCCGCGGCCAAGTGGCTGGTGCGGCCCAAGGAGAAGAGCGTGGCGGGGCAGGTGTGCCTGATCACCGGGGCGGGCAGCGGCCTGGGCCGCCTCTTCGCCCTGGAGTTTGCCCGGCGCAGGGCACTGCTGGTGCTGTGGGACATCAACACGCAGAGCAACGAGGAGACGGCGGGCATGGTACGGCACATCTACCGGGAGATGGCCGAGGAGGCGGCCACCGCTGCCCCCAGAGGTAAGCGCCGCGCTGCCGGGGCGGGCTCCGGGCGCTGCCCCTCACCGCTCACCTGCCCGACCCGGGGCCGCCTCGCCCGCGGCGGGCCGTGAGAGCGGGCCGGGCCGGAGACCGTGGGGCGTGGGACCCCCGCGGCTGCCGCTGCCAGGCAGAGCCGGCCCCGTGCCCGCAGCGCTGAGCGAAGACCCTTTTCGCGCAGCCTTAGGCTCGCTCCAGCGGCGGCTTTAAAACCTGCGGCTTTTCTTAAAGCGCTTTGACAGCGGTAGTAAATAGACGAGTCCTTGTGTATTGCACTGACACCGAAGTAAATGGAAGTTTTGCTGGTTTGGGATTGTATTTGCTCTTTACGTTTGACTACTTGTTTGAATGTCAAAAAGTGAGTAAGAACTTTATTGCTCCCCCACCCCTTTTGTTCTCTTATCTGTGTTCTTTAGTAGCTGGTGATGGAGAGAAAGATGCGCTGCCCCATTGCAACTTGCAGGTTTACACCTACACCTGTGATGTGGGCAAAAGAGAGAATGTCTACTCCATAGCTGAGAGGGTCCGCAAGGAGGTTGGCGAGGTGTCTGTCCTGGTTAACAATGCTGGTGTGGTCTCCGGGCACCATCTTCTGGAGTGTCCTGATGAACTTATTGAGAGGACCATGATGGTCAACTGCCACGCACACTTCTGGGTAACTATAAACTTCTTTCTGCTGCCCTTTTCGGCAGTTAATTTTGGGAAATGAACTGCTGTTGCTTAACTCCTTGAGTCTTGCAGTTTCTCCTTTTCATTTGCATGCCCGCTGCTTTGGGGGTTTTGTATTTTGAACTGACTGTTCTGTTTAACAGCAATCATGATTTAAAGATTGCTAACAAATAGTTTTAAATGAGCTATATCCTGCCAGAATCTAGAGTTCTAAGTCTTGTGCCCATTTCTGTAGCTCTAGATATGAAAACCTTTACAAATATAACCTCTGAATTTGCTTCAAGATTATTACTGTTAATGAATGGCTTCTCAGCCTTTTCTTCACATACTCTTCTGCCAGCACACTAGCAGCTTTAAGGTGCTGTTTTAATGATGGTTACAATAGCTAGCTTGCACATTTCTGGAAAAAAAGTTTAAAACTCCTGCTGGAAACGTTGTTTGAATTGCCTTGGAGGCAAATTGTTGCTTTTGAAGGCTGGGAGAAAAGGCAAAAAAGATTTCTCAAGAAATCAAGCCAAGAACACTTTCAGGAACCCTGCATATTTATCCTCATAGCTTTCTCTGAGGGTTGCCTTTAGAAGTAAGAAAATCTTTAATATGGTTTCTGGGATGGCATCGTCTCCATAACTAGCAGATGCTAATCGAGGAGAACAAACTATGTGATCTTGCTCTTTTTGTTCACTTAAATCTTGTTTTCCTGTTTGGTTTATTTTTAAACTCACAGTGGTGTGGCGTTACATAAATTGGAGTGTTGAAGGAGGGCATGATGCACACTTGGGTTAGCATTAGCTGTCAGACTGAGGCCATTGTTAGTATTAAAACTGTTCTTTGATTCTTCAAATAAGGTTATGAAATACACTTGCATAACAATGAAAGGATTAACCAATCTGAAATATACTTCAACTTAAACCTTCTTTCACTGGTCTTACCTGTTCGTAATAAAATTTTGTACAATGCTGCATCCTCAAAACTTAGAAGGCCCTCCCAAACTGAACTCTGTTAACGTGCAAGTGAAATGCTGCTTCATAACCCTAAAGGAGCCCCTTCAAATCTGGACTGTGAAATACTTAATGGCAGAGCAGTCTCTTTCCAATGTATTGTAAAGCTTGCAGAGAGAGTTCTTAAACTTCAGTGCACACAAAATAGTATGTTTAGAAACACTTTTGAATTCTAAAAATATGTTTTAAGGCAATCTGAAAGGTTCTGAGAAAACTCATGTGACTTCTTATAATTAAGAGCTCTGCATGTTCCCCTTCATAAAAGTTAAGTTGGTGCTTAAGCCAACAGAGATGTGCACTAGATTTAATGACTGTTATTGATGTGGTTTAAATGTCGAATTGACAGTTCCAAGAACTCTAAATTATGACATCACCATGAGTTAAAATATGGGAGGATCCTAAATTCTCCAGCTGTTCTTCCTTCAAACCTAAGTCATGCACTTATTTATAACAGTTTTAGGAACCTTTTTAAAGCACTCTGTGTGTTCTGAGTCTCTTACAGTAAGAGAAACCTAACTTATAGTACTGCTATGATTGGGTTTCCATAACAGTTCCATTCATCCTTAAATGTTAGTGTGAAGTAACTTTAAAATTTAAAAAAAAAATTACTGCAAGAAGGTAAAGCTAGATCTGAGCTGTGGAACTTGAGAATTTGGCTTAAGTTTTTAAGAAGCAGTCAACACCCTTTATATTTAATTGAGGATCTGTTCATATATACACTTCCTGTAGATCCTGTGTCCTGCTTTGCTTTTCCTCTTTTCTTTTGATGTTGGCAGAGCTCTTTTCCTTGTATTCCACTCCACAATCCCAGAAAAGATTGGCTTGACCAATAGTGGGTGGACTTCTGTTGAAAGTAATACTACTTAATTCAGAAGATATCATCTGAATCAGCTGATTTGAAGCCAACTTTTTTGATGCAAGTCAATGCTGACTTAAATAGAACAATGTGTCTAGATGTGTGAAGTCTTATATAGCTAGTCTTTTCCATGTCAGCTAAACTGGTGGTCCAAAAGCAAAGCTAATACTCTGGAGCATTATGTAGGCTTTTAACTATTCTTGGAGGGTGTTTAGTCCAAAAAGCTGTAAATGGATTTTGTAAAGACATGGCTCTTGCATGTATTACTGCTTCAGTAGTTAAGTTTCTGTACTTTCTGGGCGTTTGGGTTTTTTGGGGTCTTTTTACTGTGGTTCAGGGGAAATTCTTTTTCATCCCTTGATCATTAATCAAGCCTCACTGTGCTTCTATATAAAAACTGAAAATAGGGCTCTAGTACTGTTCCTTGAAACATCTGATATCAGACTGATTGCCTGCTTTCCATGCAGAATGCAGGTGATCTGAGCTTGCTTTTATGTCAGCAACTACCATCTGAAGGCTGCCCAACTTCTGCAGTAGGCGGTGACATGAAAATCTGTCACTGTTTTGCTGTTGTGACTTCAACTGGGCTGTGTACCATATCACAAACTGGCAGTCGAGATCCTTAGCATGCCACAGCCTAAACAGATGCTTTCCATTTTGCTGACATTTATGATTTGTGTAATCCTTACTGTGAGTGTTCTATATAAACATGTCACCACTGCATCATGTAGCAATTTCCACAGCATAAAATCCACTGCAGTATTAAAAACCTGTTATTTCATGCTGTGATAACTTGAATGCTTCTGATATTGAAAACATGGGGACAAAATCCGTTCCCGGTTTGAAACAAGCCAGCTCTGGTTTACTATAATTTGCAGATGCATAAAATTGTAGCAGGAGTGTAACACTATCTTTCCTGCTGGTCTGTTGCAAGAATAATAACTTACTTGGCTGCACTTGTCAATTATTAGAACTGAACTTCCGCAGACTAAGAAGTTTTCCTCCTGTCATGTGTTAAGATTCAAACTTTAAAAAAAACTTAAATCACATTATAAGTTAAAGCTGTTGCCTAATCAGTTTTTAGGAAACATAGGAATAAGATTTTTTTTCTCGTAGTTTTACAATAAAGCTTAAGTATCAAAATACTGTGTTTTTGATTACACCACTGTGTTGACCAGAATGCCTGTACAAATTCTTATTTTTTAGGGCATTTTGCATGTCTTGCACCTACTCTAACATTATTTTCCAGAAGAATTATTTATTGCTGGATAGATGGATATTAATATTGTGCATTACCTGGGAAATGCTTCTATATTTGGTTGTTAGGGCAGGGGTAAGAGCAAGGTGATGAGCAGGGTCTGAAAATCTCTTACGTGAAGGTCCTTCTGTACAACAGATCCATAGTATTCACCTCTGAGAGAACAATGATCTGTGTTTCTGACATGTGGATACTCCAAATCTTTCAGCTTAGTCTCCTCCTAGAGTTCTCTTCAACTTACCAAAAGGGGGAAGCAAAAGCATTCTCCTCTAGCTCTGTCATATTAAAAAAAAAAAAAAAAATCCAAGTAGAGAAAGACTAGGACCCAGAGTTCAAAGACTTGTGTACTGATTTCTTAGTTGGAGTAGTTATGTTCATTTATTTACAATTTTTTTTTTTTAAATGTATGCTGGCATATCTGTAAGAATTTTGAAGTAATTTTTTAGGTGGCCTGACCTTGATACAGGAAGAGATAAATACTGATTAAAGAGGGAAATACTAGTAAGTATTTAGGACATTCATGAGTAGTCTAAAACCTCTAAAATTTAAATATACCTTGGAAAGATGGTTAATACAGGGTTACTAAATCAAATACCCATTTTTGCAGCTGCTGCTCTTATCAGCTAATTAGACTGACAGGATTGCTTGGAGAGTAACAGTGGCTTATAGTTGTCTATAATATATCAGTAATTATATATTGTTATTCTAGTCTCTTCAAGCTCCCTGGCGCTAAATAAAGCTCACTTACGCCTATAGTTTTAGTTCAAATATGGAAGTGTTACACTTAATGTGCACACTGAATCTTCTATAGAAAAGGCAGCTTATGTTATTTGAAACTATACCATGCTGAGTCTTGTGGCCTATTAGCATAGCAGATTAGTTTTTTGTCATGAAATCTAGGATTCAGACGTCTTTGATCAAATACAAAGACAATATTCCACTGAAGGGCAAGGTAGGTATATTTAGTATTTTGGATGGGTGGAGTTAGCAACTTTAATTGATTTTTTTTTTTTAATTTCATGATAATGTACCCTAGA
>NW_020956016.1:350142-351764 GCF_003031625.1 Empidonax traillii
GCCTATTAGCATAGCAGATTAGTTTTTTGTCATGAAATCTAGGATTCAGACGTCTTTGATCAAATACAAAGACAATATTCCACTGAAGGGCAAGGTAGGTATATTTAGTATTTTGGATGGGTGGAGTTAGCAACTTTAATTGATTTTTTTTTTTTAATTTCATGATAATGTACCCTAGACAAACAAGTGCACTTGCAAAGTTTAATCTATGTATTCTTGACTTTTTTCCTTTGAAAAATGAGTTGGATCAAGTTCAAGCAAAACATATGTATGTGATCCAAAAAGTAACATCAAAACTAACTCTTCCCTTGCAAAATTATTCCAGCTACATGCCACCAGTAAATTACCCTGGACAGCACATGTGTTTCATATGCTGTGGTAGCATGCTGGGTAGTAAGTATGAAGGAAAAAGCAGCCATACTCTTAGCTATGGAAATAGTCATATTAGTCATACTTAAAACTTATAAGTGCTTTGTTAGGGTTCTGCTGGTCATATGTTCTTGAGTTCATTTCTGAAGAAAATGAGGGAATCTATCAGTTGAGAAAACACTGTCTTTCAGTTGCATGCCCCAAAATCTGCACTTTCCCATTTTATAAAGTAGTGTATTTAAACACAATTTTTGGAAAAATAAGTGCATGGATAAATGTTTCTGAAGCTAGAGTGAGCACAAGACTAGTGGTTCAGAGCTTTCCTCACAGATTTATGTCATGTCTATGAGGACTTGTCTAGCATTGTGTCAAGCACAGTCGTCATCAGCATGCAATCTTTAATATTGTAACCTGTATTTTACAAACTGTGTGAATCTATGTATCTACTATTTAGCTTTGTAGTCACATTTTAGTTATAGTGATCACTCAAACTTTCATTTTTTTTTGTTTTGTTAGTCTTCTTTCCTTTTTTGGTGAGGTTACCAACCCAAACCATTTAGCTAGGTTCCTGTGTGTCTGAGCTTTGGCCAATAGCAGCAATCTTGTATCAGTTTCAGAAGACTCATGGATAAAAATCACTTCAGGCAACGTACTCATCTGAAGAGCCAACATACATAATTAAGCATGTTGAGATGGGGTGGTAGGTAGGTCTTAGTCTTATGCAAAACAGCTCTTCATTTACCTTGAGTAGGAATCACATGTGTTTGAGCATCTATAATTGAGATTCCATAGTACTGCTGACCGAACTGTGGTTCTTTCATGTGTTTCTCAGCTTTAGTCTCCGAGGGCTGTTGAGGCTGTTCCATCCTGGTTCTTCCTTGTCTACTGTATTTTGATGACAAATGAATAGTTATGTATTAAGGAGTCATAGAATCATAGATCAGATTGGGTTGGAAAAGACCTCCAAGATCATCAAGTCCAACCCCTGATCCAACTCCAATTACTATAACATGGCACTAAGGGTCACATCCAATCTCTGCTTAAAAACCTCCAGGGATGGTGAGTCTACCACCTCTCTGGGTAGGCCGTTCCAATGCCTGATTACCCTCTCTGTAAAGAATTTCTTCCTAACATCTAACCTAAACCTCCCCTGGCAGAGCTTGAGCCCATGTCCCCTTGTCCTATTGTTGGTTGCCTGGGAGAAGAGACCAACCCCCACCTGGCTATAACCTCCCTTCAGGTAGTTGAAGAGA
>NW_020956016.1:352173-356304 GCF_003031625.1 Empidonax traillii
ACCAACCCCCACCTGGCTATAACCTCCCTTCAGGTAGTTGAAGAGAGTGATGAGGTCACCTCTAAGCCTTCTCTTCTCCAGACTAAACAACCCCAGCTCCCTCAGCCTCTCCTCATAGGACTTGTGCTCAAGTCCCTTCACCAGCCTCGTTGCTCTTCTCTGGACCCACTCCAGCACCTCAATATCCTTTATGAACTGAGGGGCCTAGAACTGGACACAATACTCAAGGTGTGGCCTCACCAACGCAGAGTACAGGGGAAGGATCACTTCCCTGCTCCTGCTGGCCACACTGTTCCTGATGCAGGCCAGGATGCCATTGGCCTTCTTGGCCACCTGGGCACACTGCTGGCTCATGTTCAGCCTCCTGTCAATCAGCACTCTCAGGTCTCTTTCTGGCTGGCTGCTCTCCAGCCACTCTGTGCCCAGCCTGTAGCGCTGCAGGGGGTTGTTGTGGCCAAAGTGCAGGACCTGGCACTTGGCCTTGTTGAACTTCATCCCATTGGAGTCAGCCCATCTCTCCAGTCTATCCAGATCCCTCTGCAGAGCCCTCCTGCCTTCTGGCAGGTTGACACTCCCTCCCAGCTTGGTGTCATCTGCAAATTTGCTGATGATGGACTCAATCCCCTCATCTAAATCATCGATAAAGATGTTAACAAGGACTGGGCCCAGCACTGATCCCTGGGGGACACCACTGGTGACCGGCTGCCAACTGGATGCAGCCCCGTTCACCAGCACTCTCTGGGCCTGGCCCTCGAGCCAGTTCCTGACCCAGCACAGAGTGCCCCTGTCCAAGCCATGGGCTGCCAGCTTTTCCAGGAGTATATTATGGGAGACAGTGTCAAAGGCTTTGCTGAAGTCCAGATAGACCACATCCACAGCCTTCTTCTCATCCACCAGGTGGGTCACCTGATCATAAAAGGAGATCAGGTTGGTCAAACAGGATCTGCCCTTCCTAAACCCATGTTGGCTGGATCTGATCCCTTGTCCATCCTGTAACTGCTGTGTGATTGCACACAGGATGATCTGCTCCATAACTCTGCCAGGCACCGAGGTCAGGCTGACAGGCCTGTAGTTACTAGGGTCAGTCTTGCAGCCTTTTTTATGGATTGGGGTGATATTTGCCAACTTCCAATCATATGGGACCTCCCCAGTGAGCCAGGACTGTTGGAAGATGATGGAGAGTGGCTTGGCAAGCTCTTCTGCCAGCTCCCTCATTACCCTAGGATGGATCCCGTCTGGTCCCATAGACTTGTGAGGATCCAGATGATTCAGTAAGTCACCAACTATTTCCTCCCAGAATACAAGGGGGCTATTTGGTTTCCTATCTCTGTCTACCAGCTCCAGAGGCCAGTTGCCTTGAGGGCCGCATGTCTTACTGGTAAAAACTGAGGCAAAGTAGGTGTTAAGTACCTCAGCCTTCTCCTCATCTCTATTAACTATGTTTCCCTCCAAGTCCCTCAAATAATGGAGGTTTTCTTTGCCCTTCCTTCTGTTATTAATGTATTTATAGAAGTGGCCAATTTAAGTTCGAATTGTGCTTTTGCATCCCTGATTTTCTTTCTGCATGATCTAGCTGTCTTCCTGAATTCTTCGTAAGTAGCCAGCCCTTTCTTCCATAGTTGGTAAACTCTCTTTTTATCCCTGATTTCCTTCAGAATCTCCCTGCTTAACCAAGCTGGTTGTCTTCCCCGCCTGGCTTGCCTTTCGGCACACCGGTACGGCCTGTTCCTGTGCTCTCAAAACTTCCTGCTTGAAGCACATCCATCCCTCCTGAACCCCCTTGTTTTCAAGGGTTGTTTCCCAGGGTATGCTCTGGACTAGACTTCTGAATAGGTCAAAATCTGCCCTCGGGAAGTCCAGCGTAGAGGTTTTATTGTTGGCTCACCTTGAATCTCTGAGTATTGAAAATTCTATTATTTCGTGGTCACTATTTCCCAGGCGGCCCTCAACCACTACATCTCCCACCAGCCCCTCTCTGTTTGTAAACAGCAGGTCTAGTGGGGCCTTACCCCTGGTAGGTTCATTTACCAGTTGATGAAGGAAATTGTCCTCTATACACTCCAGGAACCTCTTAGACTGCCTCTTCTCTGCAGTATTGAGCTCCCAGCACATATCCGGCAGGTTAAAGTCACCCACAAGGACAAGGGCTGACGATTTCGAGACATAAATAAAATTTCCTTCTTGATGTTTATAATACTTATGGTGGGTATACAGTTCATTGGGAACACAATTTGAGCAACACAAAAAGTTTGCCAGATTGATATATTCACGTATTTATTCTCATAGGTTGATGAGGTTGATGCAAGAGAAAGGAGAGATCACCATTGCTGGTATGATTTTATTAGGGTCTCACGGTCTTATTCTTGGAATAAAAACTAAGAATAACAAGTAAAATTGAATAGAGAGTCTGAGCAAAGGAGATTAATAGCAATCTTAGTTAATTAGCAAGATTTCCATCAGGGCTGTGGGAAAATCATATTGAAAATTTTTTTGAATGTGTTACAACACCAACCTTCCTACATATACTTTCTGTGCTAGGGCGTCTTCCTTGCCTGGTAGAGAATGCTGACTTCTTCTATTCAAACGGTATCTGAATTTGTGCATTTCCCTTCCCTTTCATTGATGATGTAAAGTATTCAATTTCATTCCAGTTAGTTAACAAATCTAAAATGACCATTCAGAATGTTTTTCTTACACACCTGAGGTTTTGCAATAGCTTCTCACAGGCATACTTTGGAATTTAATTTGCTGCACCATTTGAAATGTGCCTGCATCTTGGACTCTCAAAGAACAGAAAATAGAGATTCTCAGATTGTGACCTATGAATTGTTTGTTGCCTGTAGATTGATGTCCAAGATGGTAGCATGAAGTGTGATCAGCCTGTTACTTCCATGCACTAAACTATATGAAGCTTGAAGAATTTAGGTGAAAACAGTAATATGTTTCACAGAAAAGCGGTGTGGAATTTCTGTTAGGGAAGGTTGTCCTAAAGAGACCATGCCAAGACTTCTCAAACTACTTGAAATATATACGAAGTATTAATCAATTATTAGTGGCTTACAATTCTACAGCCATCTAAAATAAAGCTGCAGTTGCAGTATGGCTTGCGGAGGTAAACACTTGGGATAATTTCACTCTTCAGTCTTCTGTGACTCTTTCTGAGGGTCAGAGACTTGTCAGCAAACTGTATGAATATTTTTGGGATTGCTAATTTACTCTGAAAGCATGGTCCTGGATGAGCGAGCAGTGTGATGCTTAAATTCCTCCTTCTTATGGGATGAGGTAGGTCGGCTGAATAAGCATAAACCTCTGCCCTGACATTGGTCTGCAATTATGTTGCTGCTTGTGAAGGATTTGGGGAGACAGGAAAACCTTGAATGGAATCATAGTCTTTGATGGTGTGGTGCCTAACCTTGCTAGAAGTGGAAAGAGTGGCTCTTCAATGTTTCATTGAAATACTCATCTAAAGATTGTATGCCTTTCTTGTCCTGTGGAGGTGAGGAGGACAGTGGAGTGTAAAGTTCCAGATTTTTCTATTTACAAGTAACATCCACTGTTATTTATGAAAAGCAGCTAAGTTAATGTTATGTCATTATGTTATTAACTTGCTGTAATAACCAAGTGACTACAGCAGACTTCTAGAAGACAGGTGTGTTTGCGTACTCAGCGGTGGAGAAAAGCAATCCTAATTATGATGTAGCTAAGTGTCCTGCTAACCCAGTGGTTGCATCACTGCCTAAGACCTGTCTGAACTGATCTGTGAGGGTAAGCAATCCTTTTTCATAGCTCTCAGTGTCATCAATTACTCTGAGGGGACAGGCTGAGGAAAGATGAATGTTATGTTTTCTAGCACCATCCCTGCCACTTTAGCACTGCAGTTCTTAAATCTTTTCTACTTTTATCTTTATCAGCTGTGAACTATTATTCTCTCCCAATGCTTCTCATGCTTTGATTTCACTTCCAGGGCTTTTGGGGAGGGGGTGGGGGGTGGTGAGGTTGAGGAGGGAAGGAAAGGTTTTTGTTATGTATCTCTAGTACTAAATCTTTCCACAGTTCTCTGTATATAAAAGCCAGCACATCACTCACTTGATAAGCCTTGCTCTGTTTGACCTTTGAGGTTTCTGGCTATTG
>NW_020956017.1:0-28756 GCF_003031625.1 Empidonax traillii
TTTTTTTTTAAGCAGAATTCACATTTTTAATGCTTTCTTTTTTTCTTCAGAGAGAGAAATAATTAATCTTTCCTCAGTATTAAGATACTGTTACAGAAGGCAAGCCTCATTCAAGCTCCTTTTATTTTGCCTTTACAACCGAGGACCACAGTGAAAGTGATGAGCCATCTTTTCTGTTCTCCAAAGTTGTGCTCAGATCCTTCTGGAGTAATATGAAGGACTTACTAAGCCAAGATAATTTTACAGCATACTCAGCAAGCTGCTTTTTCCCAATAATAAGACTTAGCTTCCCTGGTATTTTACAATAAATTTTGTCTTTGTATATGTCAGAATTAAAGCAGTACCAAGAATACACACACTGTTGAGTAAATGCAATACAAGAATCTCGTAATAAAAATTAGTTCTATTAGCAAGTGAAATGGAATAATTTTAGATATAAAGGGAGTACTTTTTACTTTTGTTTGAGGCTTTTCCTTCTTGAGCCCCAAACCATTGCCTGTTTAGTAGAACAAAAGAGTACTTAACCTGTTTGGAAAGAAAAGATTTGTTGTTTGAGATAGAAAGCAGGAATAGTCAGATCAGGAATTTACCAATCTGTGCTCTGCTAATTTTTAGTTAGACCAAGCAAGTCATACAGCAAGACTTAGGTGTACATGTAGTAAGCATGCCCTACTTGCAGGCACTGTAATAAGTCCTGTGGTAGAAAGAGTGAAGTTGTTTTGAGCTGAAATTTGAACAGATTCATGGAAGAAATACAGAATCGTTTGGAAGGATTTTGAAGCAGGGCTGTTGGCAACACTTGAACCAGGTCAGCTCTGACATTATGTAGCCACTGCTTGAACCCTCAGTAGTTTTTGCAACATCCCTTCAGGTAGCTTCAGCGCCCCCCCCCCCTCCCCCATCCTTAGCCTCTCTTCTCTGCCAGATTAAAGAAGCCCCCAGCCTCCTCTTACTTCTAGTGGAAACATGCCCATCTTGATAGCTCTGTCCTAGACTATCTCTAGTTTTTCAGTATCCTTCTTGATCTGGGACATGAAGAATCAGAGAAAGTAAGAATTGAGAGAGACACAAATCCTTGCAGGCATCAAGCAGAGAGTTGATCTGCTGGTCACATTCCTAATATAAGCAATATACACTTTGCTTTATTTACTTTGGGAGCATGCTGCTGCCTCATGTTTTACTTGGCATCCACTGTAACCCCTGTGTCTTTGCAACAGTTTGTTCCCAGCCTGCATTGACACTTGGGGTTATTTTGCCTTAGCTGCAGAACTCACCCCTTACCCTTTTTGAACTTCAGGAGCTGATCCAGCCCCCAGGTTTCTGAATGGTGCCTCTGAATTCCTGTTTGGTATGCCAGCTGTTCCCCCAAATTTAGTGTTGTCTGCAAGGATTCCAAATGGATATGTACCTTCAGGCTATACTGGTTTTAAGCACAAACTGCATACTCAAAATCTGTGGTTTAACCTGTCTGAATAGGGCTGGTAGACTTATATTTGACTTCTTGATAATAAGTCAAGCAGTGATAAACCCTTCATAACTGTGACTCTAGGAAAATTAAACTTTTTTTACATGTTTTATATATAAAGTATAAAAACTATGAAATTTTGTTTATTTATAAAGGAAAATCAAAGTCTGCACACTTGAAAAATTGCCTAGGGGATTTTGTTAGCCTACGAGTAACTGTAACTTGTAGTAACTGCACTTAAAAGTAACCACGAGTTACTGTAAGTTAATGCAAGTGAATAGAGGATGTCAGACCTTAATTTGTACACACCCAACAGGCTTAATTATGCAGAATCACAGCGGGGATGAAAGATGGATTATCAGGTGTAGCCTAAATAGGATTTCAGCTCTTTCTGTGCTACGTTACGTATTTAGCTGGTGAGAAATGCCTTGAGATTGACTTGCAGCAGCAATTAACGGGAAACCGATGGGTGCAGGTCTTCATGTGAAAGCCCTGTTGATCGTGCCATAGCTCCTGCTTTGTCTACATGTTGCTGATGTCATCTTTTTGGATTTCAGGACTGGTTCTATGATTTTATGACATGTCCGTGTTCCTTTCCAGCTAAGCAGGGGAGAGTGCATACCTTGAGCTTTCTGATGAGCCAGAACCCGTACTTGGAAGCTCTCTTGAGTCCTGCAGTTTAGTCATATCCAAAGTCAGTCTGTTATGGCCCATATATATATTAACTGTAGAGGTAAAAGCCTCTACCTGAATTAGGTGAATTTGTCCCAACACATTGTATTTTACTTGTGTATTTTTTTTTTCTGCTTTTCTAATAAATTTTTATCAACCTGGAGCAAAAGCAAGCTTTTCCAAGATAGATCCTAACAGAGTTATTTGGTAGGGTCTTCCACAGTTTTTATACTTCTAGAGCACCCATGGTGTAGACCTGTAGGACAATGAGAACTTCAACTCAACTAGATCAGAGAATAATTCCTTTTGACAGAGGTATTTCATACTTCTGTAGTGGGATATAACCACACTGTTTTTCAAGAGGTTATCACAGTGGATCGTACACAAAGGGAAGACAAACTTCAGTATAAAAGGGTGGTGATGAACAGGGATGTATTTCCTGGGGTATTTTAGATTCTTCAGTGTAGAGTTTTTAGTTCTCTCCCTCTGGGCCTTCCTGTAATCTTTTACATAGAGGAGTCTGGCTCTGATTACACACGAAGTGCTGACATAGAGTAGGGGAGTGCTTAGTCTGAGAAGGCCTGATGTCCAGATGAGATATAGAAGGAACTACGTGTGTCCTGTCATCTGTTGGATTTATAGCAGATTTGAAGTTACCAGCAGTGACCAAACTACTATTCATTGTGCCTAGCTGCCTGTTCCAATGGGACCTGAAGAGGGAGAATGACTTTTTTTTTACCTTGTGCTTATAGCTAAACCATTAACAGTTTTCCTGATAAATAATGTTTTTTGGATCAATTCCTGACTATATTAATTAATAGTACCTCAATAACATTCCATATGAGGCTTTCATGTGTTTTTTAAAATGGAGAGGAAGAATATTAAACCTGATAATGCTCTTTTAAATTGTTATTCTTATGTGCAGCTTCTGGGAGTAAATGGAATGTGGTCAGCAACAAAGCTGTACTGTTTGATGCCTGCTGATCCAGAAGAATCCTGGTCTTTTATTCATGTCATTAAAACCTCAGCATATCAAAAGTGGTTAAAAAGCAGCTTTTGACTGCCACACGTTTACTCCATAGGGTGTCTCTAAGCTTTACCCTTGTAACATTTGACAAGTTTTGAGCTATTCTTTTATCCACTTCCCATTTCTTCCACTTTCAATGGACCAATTATAATCGAAAAAATAAAGTTTCGGGAAAAAACCCCAACATAATCAGAAAACTTAATAGGAGAGAGATTCTTTCCTCAACTGTGGTCCCTTTGTGGCTTGCATCTGTGGGAGTTACATATGCTGACCGAGAGGAATTTCCTTGACCTGAGCGCTATAAACATATGATATAGAGAGGACTGGGCTGTTCCTTAATGATGGTGCAAGATGCCTAGCGGAGGATGGGCTAGGGCACATTATTGAAATGTTTCAGACTATTGACAGACCATTGTGAAGATTCTTAGTGTCTCTTGGCTGTTAAGCAGTCCATAAATAACTCCTCAGTGTGCTCAGTTATGCTGAAGGCTGCAGCATCATTGTTACATGTAGGAGCTGCTCAGGAATCATCTCAGAAAATCATACTGAGTTTTGACTTCTGTTCTCTCTGTCTCTGCCTTCTGAAGTATCACGGCTTCTTTCATCCCTAATGGCAAAAGGAGTGGCAGTTGATCAGAAGATCAGGCCTTCTAAGAGTCTGTGTAAAATAAATAACATGAATATCCTGAAATATCTTACTGACTTACTGTGGTGGTAGTTTCTCTGGGGAGGCATGGTTAGGGACAGACTGCATTACACATATGCTCTGGTTTTGATGTGCTGGTTTCCAGTATGGCATTCAGAAACCTGAGCCAGGAGTTTTGGCTGTCTAAATAAAAAATGCCTGGAGAGTTGAGAGTAGGATCAGCTACCGAGCTCAGCAGGAAACCGCCCATAATTAATATGCATATCATTTTCTGATCAGCATGATTTCTGCCTTAAGCCCAGGGCCTGAAATTATTTATTAGAGGTGGATATTTCTGAGAAAACTTCAAACCTTCTTTTCAAATGTGAATGGAGGAAGAGGCACAACTGAGTTACCACCTTAACCCTCCTTGGGTAAGGCCCATGTTTATGCAGGAAAGAGCTCCAAATAGCTCTAAAAGTCTAAACTTTTTCTCCGCCTGAAGTTAAAGCTATACCCTCAAACAGACCAGTATATCAGGCCTAATAGTGGTGTGTGTCATAGCCTATTAGTTAAGGCATATTTTTTGAAAGATTGAGATTTTTAATTCCAGCAAGTTTTCCTGTGACTACTCATTTTTTTATGCATTGATTGCTTAACATTGAACCATAGAATGGTTTGAGTTGGAAGGTACATTAAAGATCATCTAGTTCTAACCCCCCTGCCGTGGGCAGGGACACTTTCCACTGGAACAGGTTGCTCAAAGCCCCACCCAATATGAAATATACCTCAGCAGAAGAGGTAAGAGGTGTTTCAGTCCTCACATGAAAAATAGGATTCAAGTATGTTTCTGAGAAGTTGTGTTTAAATCCTTTCAGGTAGAGAATAGTATTTGGTTTATTTTCACGTTCAGGCTAATGTGTAAAAGGCACTTTCACATTTTTGCCATGCTCTTTCTGTTGGATGCTGGTGCCTTTCTCCAAGAATTCCTGTTGCCTGTGTGTTCGAGGCACGTTCAAAGAAGGGCCAAGAAGAGCCACATTCTCAGAGACCCCAGTAAGACTAATGCGTGAATTTGGTTATGAAGCTGCCTGAGAGGACTAGGGGAGTTCTGCATTTGGGCTTAAACTGAATGCATGAGGACCTTCAAAGGAAAAAAATTTCTCCAGAATTTGGTGTCTGGTGAATGGAAGCACGGGAGGTAGGCTTCCTTTGGTCATCTCTGCATATAAACCTAATTTATTTCCTCCCCTGTGATATAAGGGTCAGTCAAGAACTGTTGGGTCATCAGAGGGATACGTGTCTTTGAGAGTATGGTGGGCATTCTTGATTTGGGGGCATAAAGTGTGCAACTGTATCCGAGTGTCACTCCTGCATCCCTCTTGAAACGCAAGGACTTGTTTGTCCTCCCCATCTGCTATTAGCTCTGCCCTTCATCCTTGAGGCCTGCAGATTGTATGCAGAGCCTGACCCCTTTCAGTTTCTGTCAATATGACTCTTTACTTAGTCTGAGAGATGGTTATTAAGCAGTGAAAGCAAATCACTCCTCCACTTTACAACACACTCAGATCCTGCTTGTGGGGGAAGCAAATGACTTGCAATTCAATGTAGCAAGTGGCATTTTGCAGAAATCTTTTGTCTTTGAAGATATATTTCTTTTTGAAAAGAAAAAAAGTCCTGTTGCCTTTTTCATTGAGCTTCCTGTAAATATGTGTCTCTTGGGAGCATTTCTCTTGTTTTTGGGATGTTGTCCAAACACAGCTGATTGAATAGGGGATTAAGAGTTTAATTAAGAGTCCTGAGATTTAAGACACATAAAGTAGCCTTCTCTTTTGAAGATTTTCCTCCGTGATTTGTACTGTCAGATTTTCTCTCTCCAAAAACATATTTTTAGTGGATACATGTTGTCCTGTCTCACTCATTCAAATGTTCATCATAGTGATTTGAAGTAATACTTGAGGACTGTAACATTCGGATTACAATTTACCCAGCTGTGCATATGTACTGTAATGTGCTGCCTCAGAACATCAGTATCATGTTTACTGCATTGTCACTGTTGTATAATTTTTACTAAATAAAGCTCTCAAATGCTGTGCAGAGGTTAATGATCACTTGTAACTGCAGCAACCAAGCAGAATACTAATGGGTTTTGTGGACATCTTTCTTTAAAATAAGGTTATATTGAGCAGTTTGTACACCATCTTAGTTTTGCCATCTGATTCTGCAGTTTCATGTCCGTCTTACGTGAAAACTCAGTTGAATCCTTTAGATAGGATCTGAGCTGATCCTATCACTGCAGTATTTTCATTGCTGTTCTACATCCTGTGCATTCATGAGTGAGAACAAATAACTGCCATAATAGGTAAATATTTATCACTAGAGGGATTAACCCCAGATGTCTACTAATCTTGGTAACACCAGGTTTAAAGCCATACATTATACCTATATAAAAACAAACTAGAGTACGTTTTGGCCCTAAATGCTGACAACCCAGTCTTCAGTTTGTGATATGTGGGCACCACAATCTGCCTACAAAGTGTAGTGGTTGGTTTGGGGCCATTTTAGTAGTTTTTGCTAGACTGCTAAATTGAAGGACTAGTGGCACCAGACAGTCTCACTAGAAGCCTAGAAACAGTGCTTTCTGGAACAGACTTAATTTCTTTTGTATCCTTCACTGGCATTAGAGAATATTAAAAGCCTTTTTCTCCATGGCATGAGGAAACTGTCACACTTCTATTAGCCCTTCTGTGGTTAAAGGAAGTTTTTTAATTGCAGGTTTTAACAGTTGTGTCTTCAGTTGGAAAGGTGCATTTTTATGCGATAGTCTTTCCCTCTCTTCCCTCCTTGGGACAAAAATGGTGAAAGTAATGTTAGTAGGAGAATACAGGCAAACAAGTACTTGGAACCATATGACTTTTTAATTGTGAGACGTTTGTAAAAACGGAGATTCAGAGTCTCTTACTAGAATTGCTACCAAGCTATTTCTAAGAAACTTTTACTGAAAAGCAAACAATAACAAATGGCAGGTCACTTCCATTATGAACTTGTTTGCAACACACTCATCAAATTCAAACAATGTATTTCCGAGGCTGAAAGCTTTCGTGCATGGTTTGTAATTATCCTGTAGCTTGCAATTAAAAGTAGGGACTTGATTTGTCATTTTGGGGAAAAATAAATAAAAACAAAAGCAAATTTTGAAGTCCCCTGGAGAACAAAATAAACCACCATTAAGACTTCGTATCTAAGGAATATGTGTGCTTTGGAGCATCATTGTGAAGTCCCCCAGTCTGACAAGATGCAGAGGCTGCAACGCAGCCTTCTGCTGGGATAGAGAACTGGGGGAAAACTGTATGTTTCCATAAAAAGATAACTGCAGGGATGAGTGTAGTAGATCAGCTGGTTTAGGGATATGTATCTTGTCAAAAAGGAAAATGGAACTTGCGTGAGTGTTGTTGTATAACAGAATGCCTTGTTTCTTTTTAATTAGGAACCGCTAAGCTTATTTACTTACTACATTTTTTTCAATTTCTTTTATTTTATATTAATATTAAATGTAAAAGAATGGAATACAAAATTGCCTTTATAATTACATCGGGGTAAATATTTACTTTTCCTTGCTGAGTTTTCGTTGAAGTGTGTCGCATGGCCCTCAGCTTTTCAGTATCTGTTATTTGTTCTGTGTCAGGTGTCAGAGGTTTCTCGCAGAGCTTAAATGCTGAGGGAACTATTTCAGCACAGGACAGTGGTAGCAAGTGCCATGAAGAAACTTAATTCAGTAGTTGGACCAGGAGAAAATGGGCTGCTAGAGTGCTCTGATCAACTTTGAATTAAAAATTATCTGCTTGAAGATCCAACAAACAAAACAATTTCTTCTCTTGGAAAAGGGCTGGGAAATACAAGTCTCCCTACTTTAGGAGCTTTTAAAAAGGGCTTACCGTTCAGAAAGATGTTCAAGGTCCAAACTTCCTTCTAGAATGGTATGCATTTGCAGGCAGGTACAGCAGCTCTTTTTCTCATAATATGCAAAAAAACACAATAGCAAACCAAAGATTTATTAATTGATAAAAGTGTAAGATTTTGGAACAGGACTACAAAAGCAGGTTACATAAATCATTTGTTTTCAATGACATCTTCATTTAAGGTGCCAAGATACCTTTAAAAATAGTAACTTAAATAACTATAGAACATGTGTT
This sequence comes from Empidonax traillii, assembly GCF_003031625.1. Classification (NCBI taxonomy): domain Eukaryota; kingdom Metazoa; phylum Chordata; class Aves; order Passeriformes; family Tyrannidae; genus Empidonax; species Empidonax traillii. Next base: position 7,983 of record NW_020956017.1, read on the forward strand.
ATAACACTGTTGCATTCTAGATCTTTTATAGTCTTTCCTTAAATCTTCACAGTCTTTCCTGGATTAGTCTCTATTTTCTACTGCTCAGACCCATTGTATTTTCTGCAGTAGATTGGTCTTTTGGACCTCCAAGCATTTATGCAGACATGTAAGACTACTTACAAAATACTCCAGTAAGAATTAAAGAGTTACACACTGATAAATAGTGACAGAATTGGTCCCTTATCTGTATACTGAGTTCTTACAGAGATTTAAGATATAAATTAATTCTCTTAATTTACAGATTTTACTCTTGATTCAGTTAAAAGGTGTTGAAGGATAGGAATGAGGAGGGAGTGTTACTAAACTACTTACTATAACTGAAACAGCATTTTTCTCTCACTGTGTATTTCTCACATCCCAGACAATTGATCCTCTAGCTGAGAGTCTGGTGGACCATTCAGTGTTGTTTTACCCATCTGTTTTGGCTCAGTGTAGTGCAGAAATGGATGACCTAGACTACCTCAGCCAGTCTTGCAACATTTTGAATCCTTCCTGATAGTTGGGCAATTACAATGATTATTGAAGGCAACAGACCAGGCCATGCAAATCCAGTGCTATGTGTTTGTGATGTATACAACCTCATCACATGGAACAGTAGCTTTACACAAAAAAATGAAGTCACTGGGGACGTCAGCCTCCTGTGCCAAGCTGGGTAACTCTGAAGCTAGATCAAGTCACTCGGAAAGTTTTTTTTTTTAGTGAGGGGTGAGGTGGGGGGTTGGCAAACCAATTTTGCTTTTCAAATTTGAATATAAATTGCAGTGTGGAATTTATTTTTCTGTATTAAGTACACATATTTTATCACAGTGACTAGAGAATAAATTTAGAACTGCTTTTGGCACTAAAAGATATATACTTAATATACACTGAGCTTATTATCCATCTGCTGCTGAAATCTCTCTTGTTGCCCAAAGCGGTTCTTGGGATTTGTTTCCCCTGTGAAGGTTTTCATCAGTGAACATTCCTTTAACTTGCTGTCTACTGAGACTTCAGCTCCATGCACCTACTCCCATTCTGTTGGCTCTGAGCAGGCTGAGCAGATTTTTACAATGTTTGCATGTTTTAGAAAAACTAGGCACCAAGTTTTCACTTTCGCTTTGTATTTGCCTAATAAGGAACTTGGAGTAGCAGTAGACTGAACAATCCTAAATGTTAGAAAAAAAATGTATAACCCAAGCAACAACCCAAAGCAAAACCTCAGCAGTTTACTTTCAAGGTTAGTTTCATGTTTACATACAAGTAAACTTGTTAAAACCTAGCCATCTGTACACTATTAGGTGCATATTTGACCAAAAAAAAGGTAAATAAAAAAGCTGTCAAATCACTCTTGAACATTCAAACAGCTTAAAGGCTCTTTGTGTGGTAATGTTGGCACAGCTCCTAAGTGACCAGATGGAATTTTATTAACACCCAACAGGACAAGGGCTGAGGTTTTGTTTCTTAACTTACTATATTTGAAATGCTTGTAGAGGATGTGTCAGAAAGCTTGATGTATTTTCCTACTACGCAAAATTACACATATACCTTCCCTTAATGCAAAGATGATGACTGCTTCAGAGGTTGTCATTGCTGTAAGGTGGGTAAGAAAAGAGTTATGAGATGTGTGGTAAGTTAAGTATCACAACCGTTCAGTGAATTTTAAAAAAGTGATTTTATACACACAATTGATGATCATATTAAAAGCAGGATTTAGAAATGGGCTTTTTAATAAACAGACTTAAAGAAGTAGTTTATAAGAAAGAATAAAAAGTACCTAAGTATTAAAATAAACTTGGTTTCAGACATCAGTAACCACTGATAGTAGTGATATCAGATTTCCATTTCTGGTAAACATATAAGACCGTGCAAATTTATGTGACTCCTCCTTTTCTGTCATCATCATGGCTTTATTTATTGTCAGTAAGAAATATCTGAAAACTGGAAGTCTCCACTATCTCCAGTAAATTGCATGGTGACAATTAGTCCTGGGGAGCAGTGAGGGAGCTGTGTTGTTCAGTCCAGAGCAGGAGTGCTCAGTGGAGCCCTTATCACTCTCAGCAGCTGCCTGAAAGGAGGTCATAGGAAGGTGAGGGTCGACCTCTTCTGTCAGTTAACTAGTGACAGGACAAGAGGAAATGGCCTCAAGTTGTGCTAGAGGAGGTTCAGGATGGATATTAGGAAAAATGTCTTCACTAAAAGCAGGAACAGGCTCCCCAGAGAAGTGGTAAAGTCACCCTGGAAGTGTTAAAAAAAATGAGTGGACGTGGGACTTTTCAATTCTGTTTAGTGAACATGGTGGTGTTTGATTAAAGGTTGGACTTGATGATCTTAGAGGTCTCTTCTAGCCTTAATGATTCCATGATCCTATACCTTCAAACCAGGCAGTTTAAGAACCAAAGAAACAAAATCTGTAACACACTGTGGACTCATGGTTAGCCCTATTCCTTTCAAGTACTTCCTTTCTGTATTTAAGGTTTTCAGGGAACTCATGATAGCTAGAAAAGTGCTGTGTTACAGATCAGTGTTTCATAACATCTGACAGAAGAACACTGATGTGACATACAATTAGAGCTAGCAGTACCAATTTTGAGCCTGGGTGTCTTATTCAGGCATAATTCTCACTGTTGCTGGTGAAAGATGTGCCTGAGGGCTTTGTACTGAATCAGATCCCATATTTGTTCAGTAATTCAAGCTGGTACCGTAAGTATAGTAATGACAGACGTTGTACAGTGTGCATATATTGTACAATTTATATGTACTTGCACAGTCTAGGCCAGAGGCCAGAATCAGAGCTTCTTGAAGTCTAAAGTCTCAGCTGCTTCTTCAGTACTGCCAGTCCTGGAACTTTGTATCCTCAGCTTTGTATTGCTTGATTTGAATTTATTTATGTATTTTATTTTCAGGCTGAGTAAGAGGAAAAAGTAATTTTAGCTTGTATATTGAAAAGGCTATCAGTAGAATAATGTTGTTAGATTAAGAACGTATACTTCAAGCCTAAATTTTTGTCCCAATTTTAACATCCTACAAATGCCCATTTAGACTAACTTCTAGCTGTACATATGTGCTATTTTGTTGCTTAAGAAGCCATATTTTGTACATAACTTGGAAAAAGTATAGACAGTTGGCAGTCCCATCAGATTATGCAAGAAAAAAAACAGTGTTTGTTTTAATAAAACATGCATCTATAAAAATCAGTGTTTGTTCTAATACAGTAAGGGAAATAATTTAACAAAAAAATTAGAAATCTTTATAGGAAAGTGTTTTCCTCTTACTTGTTTGTGTAATGTCTAGGTTGGCGTTTGTAGTCCACTAACTTGAATCACATTAAGACTTTTGGAGTAGGTACAGTCAGAAAAGGTTAGACACGGTAGCACAGGCAAAGATCATCCCAAAGAAAAGAGCTATCAGTTTTAAACGTGCTGTTTCTAGACTGTACTGTTTCTGTAGTTTAATTTTCTTCTATGTGTTTTCTATCACCTCTTCTCTCTTCTTGCTGTCTTGACTTGACAAAGTGACTCTTGCTTGCTAGATTAAAAGTGCGTCAGGCAGAAATCATCTAGAAGAGCAGAAAACAAAGACAAAAGAACATCATAAAACACCTGAGATTAATGAAAAAAAAGATCTAGGAGAGAGATGCAAGCCTTGCTAGTTGTGTGTGTGTGTGCATAGACTCATGGACACATGCAGCTTGTCTTTTCTATACTGCTCCATATGGTTGTCTATTTATATGTAATATAGCACTGTAGAGTGATAGATTTGATCATTATTAAGGCTACCTTTTTATTTACGAGATCCTGCTTCAGTCATATTCTTCTGGAAGAGCTGTGTGCTATACCAAGTGTCTGGTTTAGGATGACCATTTTAATTTGCTTGGTGGGTTTTTGATTTAGCATGAGGAAGAAATAGGTTTGGACTATTGTTGGAAATATCAGTAGTTACTTAAGAGACTATTTTGGTCCTGTTGTTTTTCCCCTCTACATTTTTTTCATTCTCTGCATAGGGTGGGCAGTAATCCAGAATAATCTGGTAGTGGAGACCTTCTGTTGCTTTTTACATTGCAGCACTTGGAAGCCGTGTCACAAAATAAGGAGGGGTGGGCATGTATACAGAAGCACTGATCTGACAGTTTATAGTTGAACGTTCCCACAAAGAACAGGATCCCCCTCTGTCCCATGGCACATAATTCCAGCAGGAATTTCTGTAGGAAAATATGGTAGGCAGTTTTTTTAAAATACAGCCCTGTTAATCTGTTAACATATCTCATGCTTTCTTGATACCTACCCATGATGCATCATAGTCTGCTTTATAGAAGTGCTGAGAGTAATCTGTACCTGCATATAAAGACACTGAAAGAATCCAGACTCCTGAAAATCAGGAGCTATCTCATTTTGGAAACCCCAGATTCCCACAGAGATACTTATGACCTTAAATTTTTCAAGTTTCAGTTCTCCCATTCACTCACACAGTATATTGATTCTCTCTTGCCTTATAAATACCCTGTGAAAGCAAGCACATTAATATCTTTGAAACACGATGACATAATGTAATGATACTAACTTTATAACTGTCAGTGAGAAAGGAAGTGATCCTTCAGAATACAATTTTTTAGTAGTATCTGGGAAATAAAACTAGAACCACTTGCCAAGAAGGAGGATATGAGAAGATATTAAGTAATTGTTCTTTGACAGAACATTTGTCCTAAAAGAGATAGGTGTCCCTTGGATAAAGCAGTATTCTTCATGTGTACATCTTGACTGTATTGCCTGTAATGCACTGTATTGTCTGGTAAATATTTTACGTGGTGAAATATATGTGGGTTGATTTAATTCTGGAATTTTCTGTGTTTTTAAAACCTGAGTATGCAACCTAATATCACTCTAGCAATTTTTTTGTTGGCAGTAGTGTATGTGTATCCTATATGTATTTGTGTATACACACCTATCTCTAAGATAAAGGAAATCTGGAGATTGTAATATGGAAGTCATGCAACTTTGGCACAGATACATATTTTACTTATTTGGGGAATTATATTAGTAGTAGTATTTCTGTAGATCTGACCAATTTAAGGAAAGAGTAACAAGTATTCGTATAACTGGAAAAAAACAGCAGTGAAACTTGGAAAGCACAAATGATGAGCAACATGAAGAAAGTAATTGAGATTGGCTTAAAAAGGTATTATTTTGTAAAGGGTAAGCCTTTGGGTTGTTTCTGTTTACTATTGTAATATCTAGTTTATTTTTTCAGGTTCTTGGGTTTTTCCCAAATGTGAAGGCTAAAAAATGTGTATCGAGGAAATGTAACCTGATATGCTCAGGTATTTGAGAGTCAGAGAGAGTCATCCCTTTGGAGGAAAATACCAGCTCGTACATGATAATATAGTAACAACTGATTACTTGGGAATTGCGTAATATTAGCTGTTCTTGAGAGCTGGTGTGGTAGGCCACCAAACCAAACGATTCATTCCCATAGTTTGGGTTAAAAAGTTGGAATCTGGTTGAAAATAGAAGGAGAAAACTGAGTAACGGGGCTACATGTGGTGGCAAACTGGTTGGCTCATTCATCAAGTTAGTTTGTTGCATCCCGTAGTAGCTTAGATCCGGGAAGAAACCTTCTTACTTCTTGGTGGTTGTTCTCTTGTCTTTCAGCAAGGACTGACAAGGAGACAAGCAGTACTGAAAGCAAGGTGACCTGCAGCCTGCACTCCCATCTCACAAGCATTTCATCACATGAGCTGTCACATATTGCATTGCTGTAGATCAGAGGCAGGAGGAGGAGGGAGTGTAACACCCACCACACCCAGCAAGCAGAGGTGCACCGTGGTGCTCTTAGGCCTTTCAGTGCTTTCAAATCCTTAACTGGATATTTCTTTTATTTTTCCAAAGAACCCGTTCAGTGAATTTGTCTAGAGACAGCAAAGCCCCTGACCCTTGGGCTTCTCCACAGCGTGACCAGTAGCATAGGCTTTGACTCAGTCCATCAGTGTGAGAACATTTTATCTATTAAATAACACGTATTTTTGTTAGCCAGTTACACAGAGTAAGGAAAATCCATATACACTGTGATGCACAGGTGTTTGTTACCTGCATTAGATGTATTCTCAGGATATTAAAAAAATGAGCCCTAACAGAACTTGCTATTTTAAAGCTTAAGTTGTGATATCCATTTTATAATTTTCTTTTGGTTTTGACATAAATCTATGCCCAAGGTCTTATTTCTGATGATGGTATGTTCACATAAAGGTTGTCTTTATAAAACTTTCCATAAAGTAAGGAAAAAGGGTAAGATCTATTCTGTAGGGTGATTCTGAAGAAATTAATGATGATATGCATTAATTTGTGAAATATATTTATAAAAAGGGTCATATGAACATATGAGAATTAAAACAGAGGGCACACAGGAGAATCATGTATTACTTGGGGTGGAGACAATAAGAGATTTTTCTTCCTTTCAGCACTCAAACCACTTGAGATTTGGCTAATCGTGACACAGCACATCACCTAGGATAAAACAGGCATCTACATTCTTTATTATCAGTTTTATAACAGAGCATTGAATAAAGCCACTGAGATGGATTCAGTTTTGATTACAGATGATGTGTGTTTCTTGCTCACTAAAGCCCCAGTGAGAATTTAAAGGCTTGTGTCTATCAAAAGTCCCAATTAGTATTTTCTGTTATGCCCTGCATGTCTCCTGGGTTTTCATAGTGTGACTCAGTGAAGATCAGGCACTTGGAGAAAACAGACTATGTGAAAATAAAATGTGCAGTTACCTGTCAATTAAATGTAATTCTTTACGAATTGGTAGCCATCTTGTGTATGATTTTTTCTGCTACTCCTAGTAATAATCTTCCAGAAAAGATCTTCCCATAAACTGAGAAGAGAATGTCTTCTTATTTTAATTAATTACTTTTGCTGTAATTAGTTGTTTTTTAAATGAAATTTATCCAGTACAGATTCCCTTGATCAAACTTTTTTTTTTTTTTAATTAAAACAATCTATTTCATTCTTTTTTAAGACTGATTTTAAGCAAGATCTTTTAGGGCTTTTTGTAAAGCAGAAAAAGTTATGTTGATTTCACTGAATTTTGATCAGTTTCTTTGGACCTTAAGATAATTCCAGATCTTCAGTGTTTAATTATGAAATATAAAGATACCTAAATCTGTACCGCATTTTCCTAGGGAAGAGACAAAATCCTGCAAAATCTTCTGAAATGTCATTAATACAGTCTAGTCTTTGCAACCTATGATTTGAGTAATAGGGAAAGGATCATTAGTGTTCAGAAACAAATTACAGCAGCTTCATGTCAATATACTTTGCCATATTGTAAATATGTGTAAATATGTTCGTATTAGTATCTGTTGTTCATCTGTGACTAGAGTAAAAATAATACATGAAATTATTTTCAAACATCCTCCACGTTTCATACAAGGCAAAAAAAACACCCCAGAAAACAAGAGGAAAAAAATTAATTTTAGCTAATCTCTGTTACTGAGAGAGTAACAGTTGATCCTTTTAATTTTACTCATGAACATGTTATTGAGGGAGTTCAGAAGTAGTAAAAAGACCCCAGCACCCCACCCCTCTTTTTGTTTAAAAGTAATCAGAATTCTACAGCAAAATGAAAATTTTGCATTGGCAAGAGATTCCAAATTTAACTGAATGCTAGCTGATGTCACTTTGCTCAGGTTTCTCTGCTGATTTTGAATACAACTGACTAAGTAGTTATTAGTGTGTGTAGGCTCAGCTGATAATTCCAAAAAACAATTAGGTAGCTTAGTGCTCAGGTGGCAGTGAATCATTGCATGTCAGTATTTTCAGGTAATAAAAATGAAGCCCCTTGTCAGAAGAATAGACGCAGAAACAAGTAGATAAATGAAAGAGTAACAAGTTTCTAAGACCAGATGGTATATATATTTAAGATTCAGAAAGTGTTTAAGAATGAAGCAGCTGAACTGTTGACAAAAATAAGCACTCTCGTTAAAATTAGTTACTATGCTAGAAAAGTAGAGCAAATGTACCTAAGTTAAAGACAGGTTGCAGAAGGAACCCTGCAGTTAAAGATCTATCAGTATATCCCTAGAACTAGAAAACTTGTTGGGAAAAAAACCATTAACCTATCTCAATGGATAGGGTAGGACAGAAACAAACAGGATTTCTGTTTTGTTTTGTTGTGTTTTTTTTTTTTTTTTTTTTTTTTTTTTTTTTTTTTTTTTTTTTTTTTTTTTTTTTTTTTTTAGTGTTCCTTCCTGATTAAGAGGTTTGGATTCGTGGATTTAAATGTTAATCTGGTTTAGGGCCAGGATCAGCCTCAGAACCTGTTCAGCACAAAGGGGCAGCTGATAAACATGGGAATTACCTCGCTGGCTGTAGACGAACCACAGAACTCAAAATCTTTTCCAGCTTGCTGGATCCAGACAAATGGCCTGTTAAAAGTCCAAACGTATCTGTGTAGGTGTTGTTTGGCCAGCTTCTCTCAGTGAACCAGAGCACTGAGGTGCAGTGTGACAGTGCAAATGCCATGTCACCCACCTGTAGCCAAAATTCAGTGCACCCAATTGTTCTGCTTCTGACAGTGAGTGACCGGTAGCTCATGTCTGGGAAAACAGTGGGCAGGGCAGGGAGAGGAGTAGTGCAAGTACAGGGAGGTATTCTCCCAATTTCCAGTAATCTAGCATGTAGAAATTTCCTAATCCAGAATTGTTACACATATCATAGTATTAGTAGCCATGTATGGAGTTTAGTTTTCTCATAATTTTTTTTCTAACTGAATAAATAAAGTGAATCTGTTAATAGTTCAAGCCTCTTAACAGTTCCATGCTTTCATTATGTGTGGTGTAAAAATATACTTGGTCCTTTTTGAGTTTGTTGGTTGATAATTTAATTTTGATATTTTAGTTGTTGTGTTAGAAGAAACAGTAATTATTAGCATTCTTTAAACCAGATTAACATTTAAATCCACAAATCCAAACATCTTAATCAGACCTTAGTCCTATTTCTGATACCACACATCAACATCGGTTTTTTTATCCTGTCATCCTTTTTTTACAGAACGAAGAGTCCTTATTTATTTAACTTCTTGGGGAGCAGTTTTTCCTCACCTTTGCTCAGCTGTACCTTTGCCTTTTCTGCAGCATGTCATTTGCAGCATAAGGTGCTAGGAGATGTATGCAGTTAATAATTTAACAGTGGCAGAGTAGTTTTCTGTTTCCTGATTGTTTCCCAACAAAGCTGTTGACCCTTGCATCATCAAAGACCATTTGGTCTTGTCTGTCCTTACCGATCTCCAGGCATTACTTATCAAAAACTAATTCTTTACCCATGCCACTACCCTGTGACAGCATATATAGGTACCTCCTGATTAGATGCCAAGTTTAGAAATTTCTTGGATGGATTAAGAACAAGGAGTTTTTATAATGATGGATTTGTGTGGTTTGAGAGAAACCACTGCACACTTGGGAGCACCTGAGTGCAGCTGCTACAAAGACAGGAGAAGATGGAGCATTTTTTGACAGTAGACTAAGTATGAGAACAAAATTCTTTTGTCCTCATTTTTTTTTGTCCTTCATTTGGGATATTTCGCATGTGTGTGGATGAATGGTTGTATGGAACTAGGTATCTTCTGATAAATTATCTAAGAAGTGCCTTAGTTTTTCCTTATATAGATTCATAAAGGACTCATCCAGTACTTTTCTGCCAGCTTATTCAATGTTTTGGGAACTAAGGGGCTCTACTAATTTTGGATCAGTCTTCTGTTTCCTTTGGAAAAGAGGGGGAAGCGGCACCTTGGGGTCGTTAAAGACCAAAGGCATGCTACAGGTCTCACCCGTTGTTGGGCTTTCTGCTCCAAAAAGTAATTCAGGCCAAATGTGCCTACTCTTCAGGATCAACAAAACACCACCACCCTGTGGGGCGTTATCAGAGTTGGGGCATTTGTCAGGTAGTTGTTACACATCACAGGGCACCTCAGGCACCACTCAGTATGGTTTAGCATGGAGTACTCTGCTAGTGGTGTAGGGTCTGCATTAGAGTAGAAACACTGATGGTATCGGAAGGGAAGAGCTTGGCTTGGGAGCTGGATGCTTGCCTAAATGGATTATGTGTCTGATCTTCGTGTCAGTTCCTAGATTCTCAAACAATATAACCTCAGAATACACTTCTTGTCAAAAAACCCTATGGTGAGTCCATGGTGGATTGCCCATACAGGTTAGTTTGTACTGAAATTCTAGTAAGTTAAAACTCATACAAGAAAATGAAGTAGTTTCTGAAGTCTAGTCCATATGGATGTCTGCACTCAAATTTTTAAGAGATTTATGCCATTGTAACAAGGAGACTCATAAAATGGCACATTCCTTCTGCTCAGTTTGATGTCTCATTGTTTCCTGAGAGGCAGTGAAACAGACTGAAAAGGCTCTGATGTTAATACAGCCACCATCCCTATAATAGCAGAACTGCTTGAACTTCTTATCTGATCAGCCTGTTTCAGTGTGTCCCATTTCAACATCTATTAATCTTGATTTCCTTATCTGTTAAGTTACATGTATAATGTAATAATCTCTTTAATAACAACAGCAGACCAAGTGTCAATCAAAAAACACGGGCAACATTAGTGATATGTTCAAAGTCTTCATTTTTTAGAGAAAAATATCTATAATGGAAAAATAATAACAAATATATGAAAAACAAACAGTCCAGACAAAAGGTGCCCATTTAAATACTCAACTAAGACATTCTAAATAATTTTTTAACGTCAGTCTTGGAGGAGGGCTTTTCCTGTGATTTGGGTGAAGATGACATGGACTCACAGCAAAATTAGCAAGTTGGTTCTTGCCCATAGAAGCAGCCTGCTGGCTACCTTGTCAGACTTTTTGTGGTCTAACCAGCACTCCTGTGGTCTTGACCCTGAACAAGGTTGATCAACTGCTAGGTTTTTACAAGATGAAAGAATAGTTCTTCTGTATAAAACAAGTTAGTGATTGAAAATAGGAATGAGTCACAGTAAAGCTCTCAGAAAAATAGAGTATGGTGAAATGAAATGGAATATTAAAACATTCACTTATGTTAGTTTCTGACTAATTTTTTTCTGTAAAAATGCCTGCACAAGAGATAGCAATAGTTTGCAAGAGATAATAGTAATACTGTGACAACGAAAGCAACGTGGGCAACGATAGTATTTAAACCACCTCATTTTTTATGTGTGTTTGTGCAGCAGTAGTTATGGGGGGGAAAAATGCAACAGTAGGTGGAATGGGCAAACAGGTCTGACAGCTCTTGGCAGACTCCATTTCCTCACTTATCAGTTTGTATCATTAGGATATATAGGATTAAGGTCTGTGGGATTCAGAGCTTTTTGTCCAGATAACTAATTTGTCTGAAAGCAGTACAGTAAGCCAGATGTAAGTATGAGAGACTCCCTGTGCTTGGGGTCATCAACAAAATAGTTGATACTTCTGTTAAACTTCAGAGTTGATGCCTCAAAAATCCACAATCTGATACCAGATTGTTGAGCAACTGTACCATAGGGAACATTAGTAGCCTATTTTTACCTTTCCCATCCAAATCTTGCCCATCTTGCACATTGACAAAATCTACTTAGTCACATTTCTCTGATACAAAAAGATTTTTTATGTTGTTTTTCTCCAATGAGGTTTTGTCACTGAGAATCTGATCAGCCCATGCAGTAACAAGCCTACTGGAAACAGCTTCTCTGGAAGGAGAGGAAGAGACATTAAAATAAGCAGGAGATGACCACAAGAAAACAACAGGGGTTTTGTACCTGGACGACAAGTGTCTGCAGCTTCTTCCCTAAATGACAGGTTTAGGGCAATTGTCAAACTGCAGAAGTCAGGAAGCCTGGTGTGATTTTATGGTGAGAGCCCTCTAGAACACGACAGCCCATTCTCTCTGAATGTCCCTGTCAGTGTCATCTCAGACTGTAAGGGTTTGTTCTTTTCAGAACAACAACAGAAACAAAAGTTAAGTAATAACCAAACTCCTGAATCTATTTAAGGTGTATTTGCGTATGTCCAAGATTCTCGGGTTTTGACAGTAACTGTATCTTTCAACATATTGACTTTTTGGAAAGGAGACCGGCTATGACAGAAAGAATCAAAGTGAGCAAATAAATTCTTTCTCAAAGGATGTTCTCTCTCCCTCTGTGCTCTTAGCCTTCTGACACTCTATCAAAAGATTCGTGGTTTCTACAGTATTCCTACTTATGTTTTCTTCTTTAGCACAGAGTGATTAAATCCCAAGCTACAAGAAGTTTAGAGTTGTAGGCTTATTAAAAAATCAAGATTATTGTAATTTATTTTAGAAACACACTTTATGCATATGGTTTATTAATTAGTTTCTATTATTATTTTTAAAGTACTTAGAGCATCCAAGTATACCTAGTGAAATGACATTTTGGCATGTAGTGCATCATATGATATCATAAGATATTTTAAAGGTAATATGGCATACCATTGCTACAAGTGTCCATTGATACTTGAAGTGTGTCTCAATTTGCAGTTTAATGTTTGTGTATGTCAGTGGGATGTGTACATGCTCGGTACCATGAAAAACTGAATTTTTGTCCGAGGGAATGAAACATTTGGATGGTCACATTTGGCATTTTACCCTAAATGCATCATTCAGCGTGTCCTATGCAATTGTATAGTATTAAAATAGTGGCCTTCACTCAGAGAAACTTAACATGGCATGGAGCAGAAAGGGGAAGTGGGAAAAACGACTGGGGAGACTTTCCTAACTCTATTGCAGGTTCTGATGTGGCATGGAGTGGAAGAAATTACAGGTATTTGAGATAAAGCATTCATCTCTGCACACAAAAATGAAATAAGTGGGATCTTGTAATTTCTTGAGTGTGTGAGGTAGAAGAGGCTGTAAGAGAAAAATAAAGTCTGTGTGTGCTCTCTGATTACAATAACCTCTCTTCATAGTCTGCAAAATCTGATGGGAAGGTGGATTTCTTACCTGTGCATTTTCTTCTTCCCCAGATTGTAGGAGCCCCTGGTTTTTATGTATATAGTAGATTTAGTCCTCTTACTGTAAATGTTCCTACAGTTTCAAAGTTAAGTGTGTGACTCTATGGGGAGATAAGATGCCTGTAGGGAGGGAAGACAATTAGTGCTATATTAGCAGAAAACTGAAGATAAGAATATCAGATGGAGGCAGGTGAAGGAAGTATAAGAGGAGGTGGAGTGCACAGTGTTAAGTTGAAATACTGGGGCTGGTCATTGAGTGCTCTACACCTGTGTCTCTTGACAAATTCCAGTGTTATTTCCTGAACAGTGTATTTAACCAGTGATGCTTTGCCCTGCGTGGTCAACTTCACTGTTGGTTAAATGTCATTCAAGAGAGATGCTGCAGTAAACCTGCTACAGAGTAATGTGAGTATGAAGGAAAATAAATTTAGGGCTTTTTTCCCTTCTAGCTTGTTCCAGGAGCTGGAACTTCAGCATAGCGAGGGAGAGGTGGTAGGGAGGCAGGTTTAACATCTTGAGGAGAAAAATCAAGTGCAGTTGCCCCAAAGGCTTTTATAGAGTTGCCAGCACAGTGCTGGCTCTCTGCATTTAGGAGTAATGGGAATCCTGGCTATTGTGTTGCTAAGAACACGTTCATTAATGAATAGACTGGTCATAGAAACATATGAACAATCTCATATATAAATACTGAACACTTTAAAAATTAAGTACTTTTCCTTTATCTGCATGGGATATTGAACTACAAAAGCATGTGCTAATAAAAAATGGATGTGGAACAAAGCCACAGCTTTGGCTGAGAAGCAGAGCAGTTCCGGGAGTGAGATTCCACTCTCTTCACGGGATGCCTGCTGTGTTTCCACTCCTTTCCTTTGCACCATCCCATATGTAGGCAGGTGAAGAGGAGGCAAAGCACAGTAGGTGCCAACCTATGAAAAGGGCTTCCTATGTTGGTGTTAAGCTCTAAGGCAGCACTGGCTGCCGTTCAGGCTCAGAAGATACCAGTGATGCTTTGCCAAGAAACTGCACCTATAGTTCGGTTGGGTTTGGGTCAAGGCTCCTGGATCAGCCACCGGGAAACAAGAGACAGCTAGACACTATTTAACATTATTTGTTTTGAGTAACACTTTCTGCTTACTGTCAGAGTTGGCATGGAAACTGAATCAGCACTCATTTTTAAAAGAATAGTCCATTCAGAGTGAGGTTAGTCATCAGCAGGCTTACCAAAGAGACTCAGGCTGCAGCTGCCAGCACTTAATCCTTGCTCCTGAATAGACAGAATATTCAAAATGGTAACAGTCCTACTACCCTAGCCTTTATGGGGAAAAATGTGCATCTTTTGAGAATGATACCATGTCATTTGCATTTGGGCAGTGTTTTTTTTTTTAAGTGGGAAGGGTTAATTATCTGAAGTCCGCAACAGAACTTTCTTATTTCAGGAAGATGCCATCTGTTTCTATGGATCAGTTGAATCTAAAGAGTTAACACAATAAAACACATAGAAATGTAAGCAATGATGCTTGTAACATTCTATTTGGAAAATGGCAAAATACTTAAAAGGCTGTAAGCTTAGCACTAGGAATCTGTGAATGTATAACCAAGATGAAAGCCTACACAGCATGCAGAAATGGGTATTTTCAATTATTTTTCCTTTATTGATGAAAAAAATCAAGATATGCTTATTTTCCTTCTATGTTATTCCCACACACAAAGATAGATACAAAGGCATGGCTGCTGGTTTTCTGCACCAAATAGGATGAGAAAATAACTGATGGCTAAATTGCTATTTGGTGGCATTTCATAAAGTGCCTGGTGACATCTTTTCTCAGATGCGAATGATAAATGTATATATAAACTTGACAAGTTTAATTTCATTTCTAACCTTTGACTCCTGGCTTTTTGTATCCTCGGAACACAGACCATACATGCCTTCTTCATTGATACAGAAATTCTTTATTTTACACTATTTACGTTCAAGGCTTTAGTGCTGTTACCAAATTGATGAGAACACTGATTTCTCTTTTCTTTGTATTTACCAAGCAGATAATTTAAGTGATGCCCTGAAAAAGCTGAAGATAACAACCACTGACAGCACAGCAGATAGCTTGGAGGGATGCTTGGACTGTCTGCTTCAAGCTCTGGCACAAAACAGTAAGTTGTATGGACCTTTCAAATTTTAAATCATATGAGATCACTGAATTAAAATGGAGGTATTAAAACATGGCAGAAAGGCTGACTCAAGCAGTAGGCTGGTGGATTGGCTGTTCTGAGGGGGTATTTTTAACTCATGTATCTGTAACATTCAGGTAGCAGCGAAGACAGTGACAGGAAAATACCTGAATTTTTAAAACAGCTATAGTCCAGTCCTTTTTCCAATATGATGAAGTAGCACAGTTACTTTTCTAATTGATCATACAAGAGAAAAAGAATAGAGATGGAGAAATAAGCCTGATGAGGAGAGGGATAAAGGAGCTGCTTGCTAATTCTGGTTGAAAGAGTATAATTTCCCATTTGTGATGTATTTTGCCTCATGCTTCTGATCACAGATGTCTTATTTCCAGGAGTTTCAATCAGCAGAACTAGGCTGGATATCCAAAGATAGTACAAATTTGATATGTAGTATGATAACAAAAATAACATCGGAATGGAACAAGATGTCTTTTTCACCAAAAACTGTAGAATGCATGTGCCCACTCTTAGTAGACAGAAAGGTAAGGTAAATGAAGATGACAGTTTATAAGACTTTGCTGAGTTCAGCTTTCTTAGTGCTTCAGATTGTGGCAGAAGAAAAATACGTGTACAATTTCAGGTTGAAAGACCTCTCAGGATAGATACAAGCCATGATTAAAAATTCTTTATTTAAAAAAAAATAAGAGTTAGTCCTTTGGAATTATCAATACACTCAGAAGTACATACTATTAATAAGTCTTGTTTTTTTCCCCATGATAGTATTCTACAAATCACAGCCTTTTGGCTTAGTTGGTGTAAGGTGTTTCATGAGGTTTTTCACAACTGAGTATAAGCACCATCCATATCAAGTCAAAAATGGATTATAACAGCCTCTGCATTTAGTGATAGTTTTTAATTCTGATTATTTTGTAAGGGGATGTCAGCCAGGAAGTAATAAAATATTTGGGCTTTAGAATAACCCATTTTTTGAAGATGCTGAATCATTTTACATATGGATTTATTTGTGAGGTATATCCAGTACTTTAATCCAACCTCCAGTTGGCTTTGGTATTTCCAGTACTTTTATGTCTAATACTTAAACAATAAGTACTAAAAGAAGATGTCATGAAAAGTGAGAACATACTTGTGTAAATAACAGAGTTTACTCTTTTGCTATGAAGGTCACATAGATGTGTCACAGAACAAGTTTGGCAGATGCACAATAATTTTGATTAATGTATGGAAAACTTACTGATGCTTTCCTTCAGCCACATGACTCTCTTCCCTCTCAGTTCTAGGGATTTGCTCTTCCTTCCAAAATATTTTCTCTTTCAGTCTTGTAGCTGCCAGATCAGATAAACAGATTATTAGGATTTTGACATCTCTCTTTTGGGTAGTTTTAGAAAATTTAATCCCTCCATCATTTACCAGGCTCTTTGCATGTAAGTCAGTAATATGAATACAAACCTGCTGAGCTGCCATGTGATACACATCTTCACATGTTTTCAGCTGCCCAAGATTGTGGGCAACTAAAACAACTGACTCTGGAAACTAGATGGGTTAGATAGGATGTTTTTTTCAACAACTTCCTGGTAATTTAGGAATCAGTATATTGATGCCCTTTCAAGGGTATGGGGTACTTCCAATATATAAGTTTTGCCGAGTCTCTTTGGACAACAGACTTTATTTCTCAACGTAGTCTGATGATTTGGGGAAGAAAAATCCTCATAGAAGACAGACTTCTGGTCTGGGATAATTTTGTGAGAACAGCAGTACATTCAAAAGACTTCATAGATTATGAGGTAAATTGCATGTAAGAGATTGGTTCAACAAATAGATATAGAATCAGCTTTCTAAATGCTTTTTCATAGTTCTCATCCATCCAGTTACATCTTATAGTAGATTTGATTGATTTTTAGTTACAATCTTTATTATCATATATATGATATCTAGATATGAGACACATGCTGTACCTCTGTGTCTGTGTATAAATTATTATACAATAGTAATTAGAAATCAATTTTAATATGAAAGTGTGTTAATTGTAATGCAGAAATAATTTAAATAATATTTCTCAAATAGTTATTCTGCTCTCTTTTATTATGTGTATGATTATATTACTGAAGTATACATTCTGATTATAGTTCAGTAAATCATCATATTAGAGTAACGCTAGAGAAATAAGCCATGCAAGGCATAGAGTTTATTTTAAAATAATTTTATAGGACTGTGATTTCATTGGGAGTTCATGGTGGTATTGTAAGTCACAGAAGTTAGTTTTATTCATTTCATTAAGACTTGAAGACAAAAGTATTATCTTACATAAAATTTAGTACATTACTAATACAGTAATGCAACCCACTCCCATCTACTGCCAGCCAAGATCAGCAGGTTAACCCAGTGTTAATACAACACTCAGGTTTTCAGCAAAGGAAAGAATCATTTGCACAGTTTCAGTTCTGGCCTATTGCATATACATAGGAACATTTCAGTGACCATTACACTGCTTTTAATTGGTACCTATATGCATAGGGTTGTGGTTGCTGCAGAAATGGAAGTTCCACTCTAACAATACCATGCCAATTATAGTTCCATTTACTTTGCATGCAATCTTTTAAATTGTCATCATGTTAAAACATTACTTTCTTCTTGTAATGTCTACTGTGTAGAAAGAGATGGCAAATTTACGGCGAATATTGGAACTTTTCATTTCTTTCTATGCAATCTGATGCTTTTTCTTTTGTTTTTCATGCTCCTTCATCCTAGACGGGATTATCAAAACATGGTACCTCCTGTCTAACTTTACGAGGTATCATGCTATTTGTCACACCAATCAAGTTAAGCTGTATGCACACACACATGCTCTACTACACAAGGAGGAGTCAAATAGCTGAATGTGATAACTGTTGGTAAATATTTGGCAAACCAAATTCAAATTGTTTTAGCTACTCTTTGTCTAGGGAGATAGTTGTGTAGCCCTGCACATCTGAGACCCAGGTCTGAAAAAGCTGCAGACCGTTTCTTTAGGAGACCTTGTTTGGAAATATGTATATTCCTATTTATGCAAGTATTTTAGTTTTTATCTGTCATGAGCACTTCTGGCTGAGGCCAGTCATGTATGGCCTAGATTGTGGCATTAGGTAAAACTGGGGAGTTCAAGATGAAAGAGGCAACAATGACAGAAGAATAGAAATTAGAAATTATTTAGGATAACAAGAACATACCTTATTTTGTGTGGAGTTCCGTCAGCATTCCCAGTAAAGGTCAGTGACATATCTGGGGACTTTGCAGCTATAAGGCTGCGGTGACGTTAGTCCAGATTCCCAGGTAATGTAAGTTGGCACAGCTCTTTTCACCTCTGTGGATCTACCTCATGCACATAAGCTGATATTCGGTTCACCTTGCTTCTGAAAGGGAGACAGGAATGCTTGATCTCTCTCCACCTGCCATTCACTCTCTCTAGATTGCTAAAATTTCCATAATTCAGATTTTTAAGAGAAGGCTCCAGTACATGATCCATAAGCAATTTTAGCAGCAAAAAAAACAGTCAGCCTTGCACTGAATGAAATATTGGCTTCTACTGAATCAAGAGGTGAAATTCATATGTTGCATGTGTTTTCTTTTACCAACTGTTTATTAAACAAGTTGCTCCATTATCTGCTCCAGAGAATTTGGATTCTTTCTATACAGACGTGGTTTGATGTGTTATTGTAAAGAAAGAATTTTGCTGATCTGGAAGCAGGCTCTTTGCAGTGATATGGAGTGTAAAAATAAATGCTTTATTTTGTATCTCACACCGAAAGAAAAATATAGGTATGTACTATTGTATATTGAGAACAGTTGGTTATCTTGTGTAAGGAAATGCAACAGAAAACAATATTGGCCATTGTTTTATATCAACAAACATGTATACAAATTTATACCTGTTAAGAGTAATTTCATAACTACTGTGTCTGTCAAAAAAATGCCATTATCCTAAGATCCTCAAATAGAGGTCTACAAGAAAGGACTGCCTGTGAAAAGGAAAACAAAAAGGAAATAGGGGTTTTCTTTTAAACTGCAGACTTTCTAGGACATAACTGTTGCAATAACAAAAAAAAAAAAAAAAAAGTTGTTGCTAGTCCAGACATGCTGTGTTTCAGATACAAAAAGTTATAGCAGACATAAATAACCCAGTTTTGATAAATGAGAAATCTGAAAAATCTGCTGAGAGTGATATTTTTGGCTCTGATGTGCTCAGTGTGAGAGGCTGAAAATGCCCACTAATCCCAGCCTTCAGCACCAGCCTATGAAAATGTCTAAAATGTAATTGAAGTGGGAAGACTGGCACATGCATTTGGAACATTTTTTTACTTATACTTTTTGGGAGACTAAGAGTATGAGTCTACATTTTACGTGTAAAAATGGTTAAGCAAAATCACACGAGTAAAGAAAAAGTTAAGTGAGAAGGCAGGGCCCCAGTTTTGAGGAGGATTTAGAAATGTTGGAAAACTTTGAAATAATACACTTTACCTTAAAGATGTGGTTGCTAAGATGCCCTGTTTTCTATTTGTTGAGCTGTACTGATACCTGGTAACTCAAGGAACCATCAGATGACCCATGAAAATTATGAATCTATGTTTGAAACTGGAAATCTCAGTATTATTCAAAGGCTACATTAGTATGTTACTTTTCTCCCTGCAATGAACACAGTTTCCTAGTGGTATTTTGTTTTGCCCCAAAATGTATTTTGGCTGTATGCTGCAGCCATATTTTGTTCTGAATATACTCATTGTGTTGTATCAGAGAAAATATCATTCTTACAAACAAATGATGGCCAGCAACTGCTAGTAAGCCTTTGCCGTCACTTCCCGCTGTTCCAGCTTTATGGTGTTGGAATCATGGACTCAGCCCTCCTACCTTAAGCACCTTGTAGGTCTTTAGTGACTAAGCAATAGTCACTTCATCTTTTGTTTTCACAATCCTCTTACATGTTGGCATGAAAGTATGCTTTTTCCCACCCCAAAAATAAGAAAAATTAAGTTGTAGAAACTTTTGTTGTAGCAGAGTTATTCTAAGTCACAAACATTCCTGAAATCGCTTTCAGTTTTTCCCATTGGCCAGGCATTTTAAGCTTTCTCCATTCCCATTCATAGCATGGAGAAGGAACTCCACATTTCACAGCTTGCTCGAGCAAAGGTGTGCTTAAACATCACCAAACTAACCTTTCTCTGCTTTGAAGAGACTGTTTGAGCAGAAAAAGAGTAAAAGCAGGTGAGCATAATTTCATGCAGATTGTGGCCAAGTAACAATGCTTACATGATTGTGAGTGCTTGCAAAGCATTATAGCTTAAAACAAAATATCTTCGGTTCTATTCTGACCCTCACACGTAGGATTAACTTTTGGCTACAATTGTTTCATGTAAATGAAAAACCAGCTTTCAGCATCCCCACAGCTTTACTACACTTGACTAATATGTAAGCTGTGACAACGCAAGCCAGTGCAAAAGCACGTCACGATAGCTTAGCACAAGCAAGTGGGTAGAAAATGCTACTGATTGGATTAGTGGCCTATTAAAACAACTGACAGCAAGTAGAACTAAATTAATTGACAAATAGCATTTCC
>NW_020956017.1:28856-30003 GCF_003031625.1 Empidonax traillii
TCCCCACAGCTTTACTACACTTGACTAATATGTAAGCTGTGACAACGCAAGCCAGTGCAAAAGCACGTCACGATAGCTTAGCACAAGCAAGTGGGTAGAAAATGCTACTGATTGGATTAGTGGCCTATTAAAACAACTGACAGCAAGTAGAACTAAATTAATTGACAAATAGCATTTCCCTGCTTTCTTATTCCTCTTTGATCTTCAGCATCTGCCTTTGTTCTTAACAGCATTCTCTCATCCAGGTGGATTTTTGATCCTCCTTGGGTCTGACCTCCAGTGATCCCTAGTGTATGCCACCCACCTGTGATCTTGGAAGGAGAAGGAGGCCAGCCATGGATGTATACTCAGACACAGCAGACACATGCCTGAATGTTAGTCCTGACACCTAAGCATCCCAGCTTGAATGTTCCAGCAAGCAGCAGACACATATGGTGTATACCCACAAAATGGAAATACGCAGATGAAAGTTAGAATATCCTTCTCCAAAAAGATAAAACAACAACAATATTATTGCTGACTGCTAAAATTTATGGTTATCTGCTGAAATTAAAGTGGAATTAAAGGAAGACAGTGGCCCATGACAAAGATTTTACTGCATTATTATTCCTAGTTTGTCTTGGAAACTACAAAAATATTAACAGCAGCAGTGAGCTACCCTGTATGATTTGTTTTCTTTGCATATTGGAGACATGAACTGGTGTCTTTTTAGCTTCTACTAAATCTTGATCCAGCTTCTTTGGACTTCAGTGGTGTGGGGATAATGCATTTAATGCCTATTCAGACCAAAGGAGGGAGAGGCAATAGGAATGAAAAAGAAAGAAATGAAACTAAGGGCAGAAGTAACAAGGACCAAAGCAGTGCGTAAGATACATATTTTTAGAGGAATGAGAGAAATGGAAGAAGGGAGAAAAAGATTTAAAGATAACATTTTTGAAAGAAAAAACCAAGCTAAATCTGGGTCCCTAAGTGGTGATGGATGCCATCTCTCTGTGATTCCTACTGCCTTTTGCAACAGCTGCTTACACTCAGATTTCTGGTGAGAAAGTGAAGATAGTACATAAAACGCTGACGAAGGTTTTATATTCTGCTGCTAGGGAAGGCTTAGTTTTGGCTCAAATACTGTGTTATGAACTGTTTCTTCTCT